>NW_027362459.1:0-59838 GCF_039654945.1 Dendrobates tinctorius | reverse complement strand
CTTACAATAACCATTGTTTCATTTCAATCCTGGACACTTTGCTAGGAGAGTGTATAAGCTTTCTACTAGATTCTAGTCATATATCATGAAACAATTCCCATTTATGTTTAGTATCACCAGTTACAAGGACATGAACCCAGTTTACATGATTAGGTTCTTCGCTTAATCTAGTAAATTAAGCTTTCCTAACGTTCCAGGATTTTATTTTTCTACCTTTGTAAAGTTTTGTTCAATATTACCTTGCCATACTATAGTTGCTGATTCCCAAATGCTTTCAAACCTGTAGATTTGCTATTGTATATCGTTTATTTCACAGGACCAGATATAACAAATTATTTCCTCTGATTTTTTATCCAAACAACTAAGATAGATATTTGTCTGTCTCCATAAGGATTGCTCTGTAAGGATACAGCAAAAATACGGCAGAAAAATAACCCCCTGCTAGAGATGCTTAATTATTATTATTACTATACTTCATTATTACTATAAATCTGACAATCAATCTGCTTCATCCTCAGGTATGTCAACTGGCTGCAATACCATCACCCATCTTTCCTGACCCCATTCACCCTGTATCTCTGTCATTACTGGTATATTCACTGGCTGCAATAACATCACCTATATTTCCTGACCCCACTCACCCTGTATCTGTCTGCTATTACTGGTATGTCCACTGGCTGCAATACCATCACCCATCTTTCCTGACCCCACTCACCATTTATCTGTCTGCTATTACTGGTATGTCAACTGGCTGAAATACCATCACCCATCTTTCCTGACCCCACTCACCCTGTATCTTTCTGCCCTTACTGGTTTTTGTTTTTTTTCTCCCCTGCATGTTTTCTCACTTTAATTCCTTGATGCTAACACACAGTTGGCTTTATCTGTCCATTTGGATCTGACTATAAGGATGTCTCTAAAAGGATACAGCAGAAATATGCCAGAAATGAGCCAGAAGTGAACAGAAGGTACGACTAACCACTGTTATTAAATGCACTACATTTCTTTCTCTTTCCCCCACACTTACTCTCATCATGCTAACATACTCTCTAACAGTTTTGGCACCATTACTCCTCACTTTCCTTCGCTATCTGCAAAACCCAGCACCCTCTAACCAAGTAATAATCTCTCCTTCCCTCTTGCCCCCCATCTGACCTCCTCAGCTGACCTGCTCCTCAACATCAGATCTCACTTAATAAAATCCAAAACAAGCTGCCCACTCTCCTTCTCCCACTTGCTCTGTCTCTCTTTGCTTCTCCTCACTGCTGGCATCATATCTCCCAATCCTGGACCCCCACATCTCATACCTCCCATTATTACCCCCTTCTACCGCTCCCAACCCAATATAAACACCCGAAATCTTGCCCACCTCAAATCCATGCACTTAACGCCCACCACCCTGCTCCCTCTCTCTGGATCACTCTGGAATGCCTGCTCCATCTGCAATAAACTCCACATGATTCACAACCTCTTTACCTGTTGTAATCTTTCCTTCCTGGGCCTCACCAAAACATGGCTAACACACTCAGACACAGCCTTCCCTGCTGCGCTATTTTATGGCGGCCTAACACTTCACCCACACTCCTCATCCTGGCAACAGACAGGGTGGAGGAGTGGGCCTTCTCCTTTCTTCCAACTGTACCTTTAACTCAATCCCACCTCTTCCCTCCCTTATCCTCCCCTCTTTTAAAGTCCACTCTGTCTGCATCTACTCTCCCTGCAACTTCCAAGTGGTTGTCGTATACCAGCCTCCAGGCCCGACCACAGCCTTTATTGACCAGTTCTCCACCTGGCTTCTTCACTTTCTCTCTGCTGACATTCCCACCATCATCATGGGTGACTTCAACATCCCTATTGACACCCACCAGTCAGCAGCTTCAAAACTCCTTTTATTCACTTCATCTTTTGGACTTACTCAGTGGTCCTCCTCAGCCACCCACACAGATGGACACACATCAGACCTGGTCTTCACCTGTCTCTGCTCCCTATCTAACTTCACAACCTCCCCTCTCCCTCTATCTGACCACATCTACTCACTTTTTCATCCCTATCCTCCCCATGTCAAGCAACATGCGCACCACTGCAGAAACCTCGCACATCTAGACACTGGCACATCATCTAACTCTATTCTGCCACTGTCCTCCATATCTTCAGTCCACGACACAGACTGCCACTAGTTTCTACAATGCCACTCTTGCATCAGCCATCAACTCTGACGCCTCTGTCATGCATAGCAGAGTGCGACTAATCAATAGACAACCCTGGCACAACAACATCACTAAAAAGCTTCTGCAAGTATTCAGAATTGTAGAACGGCGTTGGAAGAAAACGCATTTGCAAGATGATTTCACTGCACTCAAACAAGCAACACTCGCATTCAAATCAGTTCTCACCTCTGCTAAACAGGCCTACTTTACATCCCTTGTATCTTCCTTATCCCACAACCCCAAACAGTTGTACAACACTTTTAACTACCTCCTCTGTCCACCACTGCCCTCTCTGGCTTACCTAATCTCTGCTGAGGACTTTGCCACACACTTCAAAAATAAGACATTTTTTGTCCGACCACCACAATCCCTTTGTATGCCAGACCAATACCCTAACCCCATAACTTCCCTTTCCAAAATCACTGAAGGCGAGCTTGCTCATCTTCTCTCCCAATCACACCTCACCACTTGTGGACTTGACCCCATCCCATCCCACCTCCTCCACAACCTCACCACTACACTAATCCCATCCCTAACCCATCTCTTCAATCTATCACTAACTTCTGGTACCTTCCCCTCTCCTTTCAAATATGCCACAATCACACCTATCCTAAAAAAGTCATCCCTTAACCGGAGTGCTATGTCCAGCCATCGCCCCATATCTTTGCTCCCATTTGCTTCCAAACTCCTTGAGCAGCACGTCCACTCTGAACTTTCCTCTTACTTTTCATCTATCTCAGTCTTCGTCAACCTACAATCTGGCTTCCGTCCAAACCATTCCACTGAGACTGCCCTGACCAAAGTTACTAATGACTTACTTACAGCCAAAACTAACATACAATTCTCTATACTCCTTCTAGACCTGTCCTCTGCCTTCAACACAGTTGACCACTGTTTCCTACTACAGATCCTCTCTTCCTTTGGTGTCAAAGACCTTGCCCTATCCTGAATCTTCTCATACCTTATCAACCACACAATTAACATTTCTTACTCCCATACTACCTCTTCATCTCGTACCCTCTCTGTTGGTGTCCCTCAAGGCTCTGTCCTGGGACCCCTTCTCTTCTCAATATATACCCTTGGCCTGGAACAACTCATAAAGTCCTATGGCTTCCAATACCATCTATATGATGATGACACTCAGATCTACCTCTCTGGCCAAGATGTCACCTCTCTGCTCTCCAGAATGTCTATCAGCCACATCCTCCTTCTCCTCTCGCTTCCTCAAACTCAATATGGACAAATATATCTAATTATCTTTCCTCCATCTCGCATACCGTTCCTACCTGATCTATCTATCACAATAAATGAATTCACACTTTCTCCTGTCCTAGTAATCTGCTGCCTCAGAGTAACCCTTGACTCTGGTCTGTTCTTCAAACCGCACATGCAAGCTCTCGCCACCTCCTGTCGCCTCCAGCTCAAAAATATTTCAAGAATCTGTCCTTTCCTCAACCCTCACTCTACCAAAATGCTTGTGCATGCCCAAATCATCTCCAGCCTCGATTACTGCAATATCCTCCTCTGTGGCCTTCCTTCTAACACATCCCCCACACCCCTCCAGTCCTTCCTTAACAATGCTTACCGACTAATTAATCTATCTCCTTGCCACACCCCTCTTTGCAAATCCCTTCACTCGCTCCCAATTTCCCAGTGTATCCAGCAAAAACTATCCATAACCATAAGCCATCCATAACCTTTTTCCTCATACTTCTGAACTAATCTCTCAATATCTTCCCTCACGTAATCTCTGGTCCTCCCAAGATCTCCTTCTTTCCTCTATGCTTATTCGCTCCTCACCCAATCGATTCCAAGATTTCTCCCGAATATCCCCCATCCTCTGGAATACTGTGCCCCAACATGTCCAATTATCCACCACATTTGGATCCTTCAGACCGAACCTTCTTCTGATGTGGAGCTGATCACCCTTGGAACTGCTGTAGCTAGTAAGGAATCCTGACTTTGTCATCTCCTTTAAGGTCTGTGTCTGTTTGGGCTGCGTAGCAGGATTTGTGCAGGACTTTCAGCCCTATAGGTACATATAGCAACCTTCTCCTGTTTTTGCCACTCCTCTATCACGCTGGACTTCTACGTTTGAGTACTATGTGCATTTCACCTTTATGTTTGCTGAACTACTACACCCTAGTGTTGTATGCATGCTGATTCATTACATCGTGGGACTGCCTCATTACTACTGTGTAATTACTTATACATCTGCTGCTGACCTCCTACATTCAGAGCCTTGTGCGCACTTGTGTATTAATACAGTTGGACTGGTTCATGTATTCGGTCTTAATCCGCTCTTCAGTCACTTAGGACATTTCCATATTGAGCTGAGTTTTCATTACAATTGCAGTTTCGCTTTACTTATATCTTTTCCAGATGGGCTGTTTTCTTTACAATTGCAGAAAGTATATTGCCAATTTTGCTTTAACTGCATTATTCCATATTGTGCTGTGTTTCTGTTACAGTTGCAGGAAGTACTCTGTTCAGTTTTGTCAATCTTCTGAAATATTCTTATTTGCAGCAACTTTGGTCTATGTCTCATATTGTCCCTCGCAATCAGATTCCATAATACCCATATAATTATTACACATGCAAGGGCTGGGTCCTCTTCCCTCTGTACCAGTCTGTCATTGTTCGTTTGTTTACTATGTATAAGTGATATTTGTATTTTGATGTAACCCCGTCCCATGTACAGCACCATGGAATTAATGGTGCTATATAAATAAATAATAATAATAATAAAAATGATTGAGAATAAGAACGTAAAGGTTTTAGCAGAACTAGAAGACTCTATGTCCCATTTATTGTTTGGATAGGTAGAATTCCCCATAGTTAGAACCCTTTTATTATCAGCTGCCTTTTTACACTTCTCCATTCTTTGCAGCATTTTTCAGCTCTATCCTCCAAGGAAATATCCCTCCATCTATCCTGACGTGACTTCAATGAACTCAGAGGAATAGTCCATCCTCAACTATATCCAAAAGTACCCTAACAGTTAACCAACTGCAATGGCTATTTATCCATAAATGAAATCTATTGAAGTTGAACAATTATCCTGTACAATAATTTTCCTCAGAATCTCTCTCCTGAAACCAAAAAGTTAAAGTTTGGCCTGGAGTCCATTGCTTGCTGAATCGGTACATAGGCCTGTATTAGGATTTTTAACTATGGAAAAAAACAGAAAATATGACAGCAAATTCAGAAGTTCCAGGTGCTTATTTTGGCAATAAACTTGGTCTGAAACAGTCAATCTGCCTAACAACAGGCTTTATCTCAGTCTTGAGAAATTTGGCACCAGATTGTAGTGACGTGCGTGCATGGTTATTCACTGTGGTGTAGAGTTGAGCGACTTTGGTCGGATCAGGTTTCATGAAACCAATTTCATTTCAGATGAAACTAGTCCGACTAGGGCAAAAAAAGTCGGAGTTTCGTCCGAAACCCGACCCCAATGCAAGTCAATGGGAAATAAAAGTCGGCATGAGGTGGATCAATGGTGATCCTTTGCAAATTGATCCGCTCATCTCTAATATTTAGAACAGTGAGGGTAATATTGTAATACTTGATAATTAAATAATAATAAAAATCCACAACCCCTCTAAAAATGTGGATGGCAGACCATCCGGTGGAAGAACCTAATACCACTGAGTATGGTGGAAGATGATGCCGACAGGGTGCCAAATGGAAATGATATATGCAGCAACACGTGAAAATAGATAAAAACACCTTTATTAAAATGTGAATGGGTGTACACTTAGAATGAATAAAAAGGCATCCCAAATAAATGCGTAGTGTTGAATTATAATAAACTTCAACATGGGGTTAAATAAATACCCATATAAAACAGGCTCAATGCTATACAGGTAAAAAATGACTATACACTTCTTAAAGCCCCCAGAAAATTGTGCATACAGTGTGCAATAACACCAAATTGTGCAATAAAAAATGCAATAATAAACAATAAAGATGATAATAAATGACCAAAATATATATATATACAGTGTACAAATAATGGTCACCAATACCTGCACCGTATTGGGTGTAGGTAGTAAGTGAAGGCGACTCACGCGATTCCACCAATGATGATGTCATCTTTATTGGACGATACACAGGTTTTGTTGCGCTGATCAATATAATAATGGTGGTTACTACTTATGCTAGCAGTGATTCCTATTAAAGAGATCCAATTTGGAGGTGTTTATCTATTTGTTGGCTCCCTATTTCAGATAGCCTGTCTACTAATACCCATATAAATAATCTGCTCCATGGGTTGTAGCCATGACAACGGACGCTATATACACTTGCACTATTGGTGATTGATCACATGGGTATGATCTTTGGATTGATTGGTTGACTCTGTCTTAAATACCCCTTACTTCCTCTTTTCCCTGTACCCCTTGAGAAAGGCCATCTGCCGAAACGTGCGTTGGGGGGTATGCTGGAGTGGACCGTTACATACAACCATAACAGGTATTAAGTCTGCTATTGTTCATTTGTTTATAATATATATTTATGTACTTGTCCTGTTTGACCGTATTACTCTTTTTAGGAACTGGCATCTGTTTTGTTTAACTATACATCCAGTTATATGCCTTGTATTGATGTTTCTAATAGGTCCTTTCACTCCATGCTTACCCCATTGGTCGCTTGCACGCTGCCATGGTCAACTCATGATTCCAATTCCTGTCCTGCTTCCCTGTTTCCTTGAATAAATTTTTATATGTTTCATACATTTTTTGTTGGTTGGATTTCTTTGATCGCTTGTTTTTCTCTGTGATTTATTCTATTTTGCGATTATCCTTGTATAGATATCCCTCATTATAATCCCAATTTTTCACATTTATAGTCTAGGATTGGTATTTTTATATCTGATTGAATGGGATTGGTATCCTTAATATGGTTATGCATCAAATAATGACCACTGCTGTGCATACAAAGTGCAAAAACAAGATTGTGCAATGAAAAATGAATGATGAATAAATAATGTGCAGTGCACAATTAGAAGGATGACACTACTGTGGTGCCACACAGTGTGAAAAAAGAAAAAGAAATGGGAAATGGGAGTGAACAAGGAGATACCTAATGAGCCAGTAATAGGTGCCTGGGAATGCCTGAGAACGCGTTAGGTTGGTGTTGTATATGGGGTTCAAAGACAGTGGGGCCATTCTTCATCAATGGAAACCTCAATGCCACTGGATATCTGAAATTGCTACATGATGATGTGTTGCCCTCTTTATGCACTGAAGATAGCATGTTCACTGAGTTTTTCCAGCAAGATGGTGCACCACCACATTATGGGTGTCAGGTCCGAGCAATCCTACAAGGAATCTGACCCCTTTAGACTAGCATTTCTTCTGCGGTATTGCTATCAGTGTGTCAAGAGTGGGAGAAGAGGGTTGCATTGACAATGGTCAGCAATTTGAACACATTTTATAAGTGGTCATAAACTTGTAAATAACTCATGAATGCATAAAGTTACGTTAAAACCAAGCACACCATTGTTTTTCTTGTGAAATTCTCAATAAGTTTGTTGTGTCACATGACCCTCTTCCCATTGGAAAAAAATAAAGTTGGATCCAAAATGGCTGACTTCAAAATGGCCGCCATGGTCACCACCCATCCACCCATCTTGAAAAGTTTCCCCCCTCCCATATACTAATGTGCCGCAAACAGGAAGTTAATATCACCAACCATTCCCATTTTATTTAGATGTACCCGTATAAATGGCCCACATCTTGCGACATCGCCCTCCTGCTTGCTTTCTCACTCCTGGCATCGCACTTCTGCACAGGCGTACTTCTCTGCCCTGTTGATGGCAGAGCAAAGTACTGCAGCGCGCAGCTGCCTGGAAAGGTCATAGACGCCCAGCTCCTAGGCACTGAATTAAGGCCTGGCCATGAATTAATTGATTGACAGATTTTTTATGGGTGATTCAATTGTATAATCAAATCTACATTTTGCCTTCTTAGTCACAGCAGAATACAAATGCAAATATATGTTATTTTTAAAGAACAGGAAACATATTCTTATACCAGCCTTTAAATTTATTTTATTGATATTATAATGATTGCATCTATTAGAGCAGGAACTAGAAACTACAAGTAAGACGTGATAATATTTCAATATTGATATTTCTTCATCTTTAATACATCCATATTTAACATTTTGTGGCATTCCATTCAAGGTTAAAATCATTACATTACCCACAACTGAGAAACTCATCTCTTCTGTAAAGGATTGTGAAAGTACATTTTGTGCCATGTTGACCTGACCTGACAGTGCATAAAAAGCCTACTTTCCTTTTCAGTTTCCTCTAGAGGAAATCTTTTCTTTTATTAGATTTTCCTGCTGTTAGTTTGATAGAGAAAAAGATTACTTTGAAGTAATACGATGACTTTCAAAATGATTTCTATTAAAAATAAAAGAGATCATTGATTGTATTAAAACATATATTGTCGTTGGACAACACTGCCTTCTACTTATGACACTTAAGTTTTAGGGCTTTTTTTTCCTAGAGAAAGAAATGAAATGATCCTTGTAGAATGTGTGATAAGAGAAGTGTATGTCTTGGAGACAACATGTATTTTATTAGCAATAAATGATTCATAACTAGTGTTGAGCGATACCTTCCGATATCGTGAAATATCGGATCGGTTTGGATCGGACCGATACCCAAAAAGTATCGGATATCGCCGATTCCGATACCGGAAACCAATGCAAGTCAATGGGACAGAAATATCGGAATTAAAATAAACCCTTTCTTTCCTTGTAGGTTAATTCTACATGAAGAAAAACAACTAATAATAATGTAGAATGAGGTGGAGGAGACATTAAAGGCATAAAGGTTTAGCCCAATCAAATGGAATAGCAGGAATAATTTTTTTTTAAGACGTTTGTAGTTACAAAGATATTGACTATGTTAACCCTTTTTATATTTTGTCAGATACTGTATGTATGTTTCACTACTTCCATGCTCTTCACCATCTTTTTTACTTCTCCCACACTTTCTCCTTCATGATCCTCAGCAGCAGCATCTTTTTCATCAACTTCTTCTTCACCTTCTACTTCTTCACCTTCTTCCTATTATTCTTTTATTTTACTTTCTTCATATTCTTCTTCTTCAACTATTATTCTTCTTCATATTCTACTTCTTCATCTTCTTTCTATTCTTCTTCTTCTTCATCATATTCTTATTTGTGACAGGCATTCCTGTAGTTGTTATCTATAAAAGTTTGAAGATTACACCAGCCGTTCTGCCTGTTACAAAAGATTTGCAACAGGATTTGTCCGTGTTCAGTTTGGCCTGCAGCAGCAGGCATTTTCCAGGGGCACCACGAGGAGGAACGGACTCACCCCCATACACTGCTCAGTCTTCTTCTGCTTATAATTTAGATAATATCTTTTGCTCTGATTTTTAGTCTTATGCTTAATGTTCTTCTGCTTTTAGTTCTTCTGCTTCTTGGTCTTCTGTCTCTTGTTGATCTGTATCTTGGTGGTTGTCTTCATGTTCTTTGTCCTCTTGGTCATCTTCTTCAGGGTCATCTTTTTGGTCTTCTTTGGGGTCGTCTTCAGGGTTGTCATCAGGGAGATCCAGAGTGATTACCAAAAACCATTTCAAAAAGTTTGAACTTGGAAATGTAGCAGAAGGTACAAGAAGGCTGAGGAACTGCCGAGAACCAGCTGACGGTACTGGAACCCGGATGGGTAGCAGAAGGAACAAGAGCCAATGGCACTACCGAGGTCCAGCTGACATTACTGGAACCCGGTTACTAAGCAGGAGGTGCCTGTGCTAGAAAGCACTACCAAGGACCAGCAGACATTGCTGGAACTCGGATACCGAGATGGAGGTACCTAAGCCAAAGGCACTGCCGAGAATCAGCTGACGGTGCTGGAAACCAGAGGGGCAGCAGAAGGTACCCATGAAAAACAAAATTGCAAGGCCGTGAGCCGGCCGTAGTTACCAAAACCCACAGTCCTACAGGGGGTGCTTGTCCTATTGGCACTACAGAACCAGCCTTTATTGCCAGAAACCGCAGCCCACATGGGAAGCACCTAAACTGCAGGCACCATAGAGTCGGCTAACCCGACCGCAACACGACAGGACAATGTATTGGTGCCAAAGTGACGTTCACACTTCCCTGAAACAGATGACGGTGCTGGAACCCAGAGGGGCAGCAGAAGGAACAAGAGCCAATGGCACTACCGAGGACCAGCTGACGGTACAGGAACCCGGTTACTAAGCAGGAGGTACCTGTGCTAGAAAGCACTACCAAGGGCTAGCAGACATTGCTGGAACTCGGATACCGAGATGAAGGCACCTAAGCCAAAGGCACTGCCGAGAACCAGCTGACGGTGCTGGAACCCGGAGGGGCAGCAGAAGGAACAAAAGGCCATAGAACTACCTAGGACCAGCTGATGGTGCTGGAACCCGGATGGGTAGCAGAAGCTACAAGAGCCAATGGCACTACCGAGGACCATCTGACAGTACTGGAACCCGGTTACTAAGCAGGAGGTACCTGTGCTAGAAAGCACTACCAAGGACCAGCAGACGTTGCTGGAGCTCGGATTCCAAGATGGAGGCACCTAAGCCAAAGGCACTGCCGAGAACCAGCTGACGGTGCTGGAACCCGGAGGGGCAGCAGAAGGAACAAGAGGCAATGGAACTACCGAGGACCAGCTGACGGTGCTGGAACCTGGTTGGGTAGCAGAAGATACAAGAGCCAATGGCACTACCGAGGACCAGCTGACGGTACTGGAACCCAGTTACTAAGCAGGAGGTACCTGTGTTAGAAAGTACTACCAAGGACCAGGAGATGTTGCTGGAACTCGGATACCGAGATGGAGGCACCTAAGCCAAAGGCACTGCCGAGAACCAGTTGACGGTGCTGTAACCCAGATACCGAGATGGAGGCACCTAAGTCAAAGGCAGTGCCGAGAACCAGCTGACGGTGCTGGAACCCAGAGGGGCAGCAGAAGGAACAAGAGGCAATGGAACTACCGAGGATCAGCTGACGGTGCTGGAACCCGGATGGGTAGCAGAAGCTACAAGAGCCAATGGCACTACCGAGGACCAGCTGACGGTACTGGAACCTGGTTACTAAGCAGGAGGTACCTGTGCTAGAAAGCACTACCAAGGACCAGCAGACGTTGCTGGAACTCTGATACCGAGATGGAGGCACCTAAGCCAAAGGCACTGCTGAGAACCAGCTAACGGAGGTGGTACCCAGATGGGTAGCAGAAGGTACCCATGAAAAACAAAGTTGCAAGGCCGTGGGCTGGCCGCAGTTACTGAAACCCAGAGTCCTACAGGGGGTGATTGTCCTGATGGCACTACGGAACCAGCCTTTACTGCCAGAACCAGCAGCCAAATAGGAAGCACCTAAACAGCAGGAAACATAGAGTCGGCTAACCCAACCGCAACACGACAGGACAGCATATTGGTGACAAAGTGATGTTGACACCTCCCGGAAACAGCTGGCGTCCTGGAACCAGGCAGGCCAGGAAGGACTACCTGTGCCAAAGACACTTCTGAGCAGCAACTGGCGGTGTTGGAGCCCAGGGATTACAGTTCAAACAGAGTGGAGGAAGAGTCCTAATTGCAGCAAGTTTAAAATCTTTAGTTGTGTGAGTGTTGACAGAGCAGGAGACATTGCCGTACACACAGCTGGGGATCAGCTGACATTACTGAACCCCAATAACACTGGAGCATATGTTGACTGTGCAGATGGCACTTCTGAGCAGCAACTGGTGGGGTTGGAGCCCAGGATCAATCATTGTGTAGGCTTAGGCCTACTTGGAGCAAGTTTAAAATCTGATGTAGTTTGAATGTGGAGGGAGCAGGAGACATTGCCGTACACACAGCAGGGGAGCAGCTGACGTTACTGAACCCCACTAACACAGGAGCTAGTATTTTTCTCTGTGCAGATGGCACTTCTGAGCAACAACTGGCGGTGTTGGAACCCAGGGTCAATCATGGAGTAGGCTGAGGCCTAATTGGAGCAAGTTTAATATCTGATGTAGTTTGAATGTGGAGGGAGCAGGAGACATTGCCGTACACACAGCAGGGGAGCAGCTGACGTTACTGAACCCCACTAACACAGGAGCTAGTGTTTTTCTCTGTGCAGACGGCACTTCTGAGCAACAACTGACGGTGTTGGAGCCCTGGGTCAATCATGGAGTAGACTGAGGCCTACTTGGTGCAAGTTTAATATCTGATGCGGGATGAATGTGGAAGGAGCAGGAGATATTGCCGTTCACACAGCAGGGGAGCAGCTGGCATTACTGAACCCCACTAACACAGGAGCTAGTGTTTTTCTCTGTGCAGATGGCACTTCTGAGCAACAACTGGTGGTGTTGGAGCCCAGGGTCAATCAAGGAGTAGGCTGAGGCCTAATTGGAGCAAGTTTAATATCTGATGCGGGGTGAATGTGGAGGGAGCAGGAGATATTGCTGTACACACAGCAGGGGAGCAGCTGGCATTACTGAACCCCACTAACACAGGAGCTAGTGTTTTTCTCTGTGCAGATGGCACTTCAGAGCAGCAACTGTCGGTGTTGGAGCCCAGGATCAATCATGGTGTAGGCTGAGGCCTACTTGGAGCAAGTTTAAAATCTGATGTAGTTTGAATGTCGAGGGAGCCGGAGACATCGCCGTACACACAGCAGGGGAGCAGCTGACGTTACTGAACCCCACGAACACAGGAGCTAGTGTTTTTCTCTGTGCAGACAGCACTTCAGAGCAGCAACTGGTCGTGTTGGAGCCCAGGGATTACAGTTCAGTTGGTAGAAATATGAACACAACAGGAGACCTGGATACTGTTGCCAACCAATGATTTAATATGGAAGAGAACTGGCAAATTCAGGCAAGATCCAGGCCGTGTTCATTTTCAGAAAAGTAAGCCGGTCAACATTATCGTAGGATAGTCGAATGCGACGGTCTGTTAGGACACCACCTGAGGCACTAAAGACGTGTTCCGATAATACACTAGCAGTGCAAGCAAGCACCTCCAATGCATACTGGCTAAGCTCTGGCCAGGTATCCAGCTTAGAGACCCAAAACTTGAAGGGGGAAGAGCCGTCTGGAGTACATTGAGAGGGCAAGACATGTAGTCTGTCAACACCTGACGGAAACGTTGCCTCCTGCTGACTGGTGCTGTCTGTGATGGTGTAGACATTTGTGGCGGGCACACAAAACTTTGCCACATTTGGGCCATACTGGTCTTGCTTTGTGCTGAGGCGCTGCCTCTGCTCCCTCTTTGTGCAGAGCTTCCTCCACTGCCTCGACGCACAGAGCTGCTTTGTAAAGCACTAGCAGCACTACTCTCGGGTGGAATGGAGAATATGATGGAATGCACCAGTGTGTCTTGGTACTCCCGCATTTTACGCTCCAGGTTCAACGGTGTTATGAGGCTTTGTAAGTTGCCCCGGTAGCGAGGATCTAGGAGGGTGTACACCCAATAATCAGCCGTGTTAAGAATGTGGGCGATGCGGCGATCGTTTCTCAGGCACTGCAGCATGAAATCAACCATGTGCTGCAGACTCCCAACTGGCCAAGAAATGCTGTCCCCTGCTTGAGGCGTCATCTCTGCCTGCATTGCATCACCCAAACACTCGCTCTACATACTGTCTACTAGAGCATTGTGTACCTCTCTCCTCTGGAGAGATGTCTTCCTCCTCCATTGACTCCTCCTCATCCTCCTCACAAAGTGTCCCCTGCCTAGGCCTTTGTGAGGAACCACGTTGCACAGAATGTCCAGAAGCAGATGGCATTTGTGACTCCTCATCCTCCACCTCTTCCAAAACCTCCTCCCTTAGTGCTTGCAGTGTTTTTTGAAGCAGGCAGATAAGGGGGACAGTCATGCTGACTAATGCATCATCTGCACTCACCATCAGCGTGGAATCATCGAAGGCACGCAAAACGTGGCAGATGTCCTTCATAGAGGCCCACTCAGTGGTGGTAAAGTGTGACCGGCGCGCAGTGAGACTTGCTTGCGCCTGATGCAGCTGGTACTCCATTACTGCTGCCTGCTGCTCACACAACCGCTCCAACATATGCAACGTTGAATTCCACCTGGTGGGTAGATCACATATGATGGGATGTTCCGGAAGGCGGATTCGGCGCTGCAGAGCTGCAATGCGCGATCTTGCCATGCTGGAACGCCACAAGTGAGCGCACTCTATGCGGACATTGTGCAGCAGTGCATCAAGTTCCGGATAGTCCCTAAGAAAGCTCTGCACGACCAAGTTGAGCATATATGCCAGACATGGGATGTGAGTGTGGTTGCCTAGGCCCAGAGCTGCCACCAGATTTCGGCCATTGTCACACACTACCAAGCCTGGCTGGAGATTTGCTGGCATAAACCACACGTCGCTCTCCTGCTTGATGGCAATCTAGAGCTCCTGCGCTGTGTAGCTTCGATTCCCCAAAGAAATTAATTTCAGTACGGCCTGTTGACGTGTGGCCACGGCTGTGCTCATATCGGTCGTAACAGATAAGCGTTCACGGGTCCATGTGGAGCTACACCGTGATGGCTCCTGCAGCGCTGATTCTGAGGAACTGGAGTATGAGGAGGAGTCAATGTGTACAGACTGGATTCCTGCAATCCTTGGAGTTGGCAGAACACGTACAGCGCCACTCTCAAGATCTGTACCCGGTTCCACAACATTGATCCAATGGGCAGTGAGGGAAAGGTATTGTCCCTGTCCATGGTTATTGGTCCACGCATCGGTGGTCAGGTGGACTTTGCTACTGATGGCATTTAGTAGCACATGTTTAATTTTTCCCTCCACATGCTTTTGCAGGGCAGAGACGGCTTGCCTGTTGAAATAAAAGCAGCTGGGCACAGTGTATTTTGGGACTGCCAATGCCATGAAGCTACGGAAGGTGTCAGTCTCCACCAGCCTGAATGAGAGCATTTCAAGGGCAAGTAGTTTTGCAATGCCAACATTCAGAGCCTGTGCTCGTGGATGGTTTGCCGAGTATGGACGCCTTTTCTCCTATGCCTGTGCTACCGATGGCTGTAGTTTGGCTTGGGAGTGTGAGGATGACAGGGAACGTGGTGCTGTGGGTGGAATGTCACTGGGTCTCTGAACAACAGTGCCAGAGGTTCTTCCATGGCGATCCTGTGAGGAAGCCGAACCAGCTGTGTGTGAGCTGGAGGAAGAGGCTACAACACGAGCTGAAGAGGTGGTAGGTGGTGCTGTAGGTTGGCCTACGTCTTCAGTGTGTCATTGTAACTCCACCACATGCTTGGTCCGCACATGTTTACACATATTTGTGGTATTGAGGTTGCTGACACTCTTCCCTCTTTTGACTTTCTGATTACACAGCTTGCATTTGACAAAGCAAATGTCATCTGCAACTGTGTCAAAAAAGGACCACGCACTGCAAGTCCTGGGAGCGCCCGTTTTGGGTTTTGGAAGAGGAATGCTCCTAATGGGTGCCGAAGTGGAGGCTACAGGCAACCAAGTCTGCCCCCTCCCTCTCCCTCCTGTTTTGGCCGTTTGGGGAATCTCTTCCTCAGAGCTGCTGCTCCCACCACCTTCCTGTTCCTCACGCCATGATGGGTCAAGGACCTCATCATTTACACTCCCCTCTTCAAACACCACCTCTTCAGATTCAGAGGGACAAAGCAGTTGCGCATCACTGCATACTCCCTCTTCTTCACATTCTAGAATGCTACTTGGCTGGCCCCATTTCCAAGCCAAGAGATTCAGAGAACAGAAGTAGAGATGGCTCCTGTCCACGCCTCTCTGACTGCCTGGGCAATTTGGCAGGTGGTGAAGAGACAGATGGTTGCTCTTCAGTGCTCTGGCCCTGAGCGGATGTGGAAGTAATTGAAGTCGATGCGTTAGCTGCCATCTATCTGACAACGGCTTCAATTTGTTCGTCCCGCAGCAGTGGCGACGGCGAGGTCCTACAAAGCTGCGCATAAAGGACTGTTCCCTGGTAAAACTGGGGGATCCTGAGTCACTGGTGCCCGCAGAAGGCACAGAATCCCCACGTCCTCTCCCTGCTGAAACTCCACGCCCACGACCTCGTGCCTTACTCCCTGCCTTCTTCATCTTGGTAGACTGATAAAGATAGGCAGAAAAGTACAGGGGGGGCTTAGTGTGCTTATTCCTGAACAGCTGCTAACAGGTATAAGAAACACTAATTTTATAAAATTTGTGGACTACACTTTAATATGAGCTAATGTGGCCTACACAACTGTCAAGTGGAGTGTTTGGTGAACTTTATTTACGTGTTTTTTTTCAATAAAACAAAAAGGATGTGACCAAAGATGTGAAAGCGATAGTATCACAAACTTTTTGGAGCTATTACAATGCAGGAAGCTAACCTACAATGGAATAGATGAGGCTCCAAAAAATAGGCTAATACTAATCTGGCTGCGGCTGCAGGGCACAAGCCAGCAAAAAGGCTACTCTATCTACTACTATATGGTGTTTGCAACCAACCAATGTAGATGGATACGGATGGAAGCACACTAATAGGAGAAAAAAATCAGGAAAAATGAGCTGCAATAAAACAAAAAAAGGACTATGTGTGAGGCAGTGACGCACGCTGAGCGTACTACAACCAGAGGTGGCTGCAGAACACACTACAACGTGAGCTGCACTCACACACAGAGACCTCACAGACAGCCGTGAACAGTGCAGAGAACTGGGCACTAGCACTGAAAGGCCGCAGAAAGGCTCCGCTGTCTACTCCTATAGTGTTTGCAACCAATGTAGATGGATACAGATGGATGCACACTAATAGGAGAATTAATGAAAAATGAGCAGCAATAAAACAAAAATTAATATGTATGAGGCAGTGACGCACGCTGAGCGGCCTATAACCAGAGGTGGCTGCAGGACACACTACAGCGTGAGCTGAACTCACACTCATATGAACGCTTACCCGATATGAGCACAGCCGTGACCAAACGTCAACAGACCGTACTGAAATTAATTTCTTTGGGGAATCGAGGCCACACAGCGCAGGAGCTCTGGAATGCCATCAAGCAGGAAAGCGACGTGTGGTTTGTGCCAGCGAATCTCCAGCCAGGCTTGGTAGTGTGTGACAATGGCCAAAATCTGGTGGCAGCTCTGGGCCTAGGCAACCTCACTCACATCCCATGTCTGGCACATGTGCTCAACTTGGTCGTGCAAAGCTTTCTGAGGGACTATCGGATCTTGATGCACTGCTGCACAAGGTCCGCATAGAGTGCGCTCACTTGCGGCGTTCCAGCATGGCAAGATCGCTCATTGCAGCTCTGGAGTTCCAGCAACGTCTGCTGGTCCTTGGTAGTGCTTTCTAGCACAGGTACCTCCTGCTTAGTAACCGGGTTCCAGTACCATCAGCTGGTCCTCGGTAGTGCCATTGGCTCTTGTTCCTTCTGCTACCCATCCGGGTTCCAGTACCGTCAGCTGGTTCTCGGCAGTGCCTTTGGATGAGGTACCTCCTTCTCGGTATCCGAGTTCCAGCAACATCTGCTGGTCCTTGGTAGTGCTTTCTAGCACAGGTACCTCCTGCTTAGTAACCAGGTTCCAGCACCATCAGCTGGTCCTCGGTAGTGCCATTGTCTCTTGTTCCTTCTGCTGCCCCTCCGGGTTCCAGCACCGTCAGCTGGTTCTTGGCAGTGCCTTTAGCTTAGGTGCCTCCTTCTCGGTATCCGAGTTCCAGCAACGTCTGCTTGTCCTTGGTAGCGCTTTCTAGCACAGGTACCTCCTGCTTAGTTACCAGGTTCCAGCACCATCAGCTGGTCCTCGCTAGTTCCATTGGCCCTTGCAGATTCTGCTACCCATCCGGGTTCCAGCACCATCAGCTGGTTCTTGGCAGAACATGAACATGAAGACAACCACCAAGATACAGGACAACAAGAGACAGAAGACCAAGAAGCAGAAGAACAAAAAGCAGAAGAACAAAAAGCAGAAGAACATTAAGCATAAGACTAAAAATCAGAGCAAAAGATATTATCTAAATTATAAGCAGAAGAAGACTGAGCAGTGTATGGGGGTGAGTTCGTTCCTCCTCGTGGTGCCCCTGGAAAATGCCTGCTGCTGCAGGCAAAACTGAACGCGGGCAAATCCTGTTGTAAATCTTTTGTGACAGGCAGAACGGAAGGTGTAATCTTCAAAGTTTTATAGATAACAACTACAGGAATGTCTGTCACAAATAAGAATATGATGAAGAAGAAGAATAGGAAGAAGATGAAGAAGTAGAATATGAAGAAGAATAGTTGAATAAGAAGAATATGAAGAATATAAAAAAAAGAATAATAGGAAGAAGGTGAAGAAGAAGAAGATGAATAAGGTGAAGAAGTTGATGAAAAAGATGCTGCTGCTGAGGATCATGAAGGAGAAAGTGTGGGAGAAGTAAAAAAGAAGGTGAAGAGCATGGAAGTAGTGAAACATACATATCTGACAAAATATAAAAAAGGTTAACATAGTCAGTATCTTTGTAACTCCGAACGTCTTTAAAAAAAACTTATTCCTGCTATTCCATTTGATTGGGCTAAACCTCTATGCCTTTAATGTCTCCTCCACCTTCCCCAATACATTCTACATTTTTATTAGTTGTTTTTCTTCATGTAGAATTAACGTACAAGGAAAGAAAGGGTGCATTTTAATTCCAATATTTCTGTCCCATTGACTTGCATTGGTTTCCGGTATCGGAATTGGCGATATCCAATACTTTTTGGGTATCGGTCCGATCCAATCCGATGCGATATTTCACGATATCGGAAGGTATCGCTCAACACTAGTTATGAATCATTTAATGCAAATAAAATACATGTTGTCTCCAAGACATACACTTCTCTTATCACACATTCTACAAGGATCATTTCATTTCTTTCTCTAGGAAAAAAAAGCCCCTTTTTGGGTATAGGTCCGACCCAATCCGATCTGATATTTCACAATATCGGATGGTATCGCTCAACACTAGTCATTAGTAATTGAGTAATGGAGAGGCATCTGAAAGACATCTATCCATTACTAATCCTATAGTTATATGGTACATAAAGACACAGTCAGAATAAAGTCCCTATTAGAAATAAGATTAAACACATTTTTCATTTTTTATTTAAAAATAACAAACACAGCTATACTCACCTAACGCCTAATTCCACCGAAGCCCTTGCTCTCAAGTAATAAAACTATAATAACTCCTGCACAGTAAATTATTTATTTACAGCAAAGGAGCAGCTGATGAATACTCCCATCCGCCCCTCCTGCTCTCACTGTTATTAGCGGAAGCAGGTGTAAGCTGAAGGGAGCTGTAGTCCCATCAGCTGAAATTAGAGACTGGAAGTAAACTTTATACCTCCGATCACAGCTGAGCGCTCACGCTCTCATTTGACAGCATGGAAACCACAGCTTTCTGACCGGCTGGGAAGATTTCAATTCTGATCAGATGCACTATGCTGTTGTTTCCCATGCTATCACACAACAGAAGGAGAGGATAGGAGGCCCATATTGTGAATTACTGTATTGAGATCATGTCTCTCCTACAGGGACAGAAGCTTCTTTTGTGGTTTAGATCTCATTGAAAGTACAAAAGTATTTTTGCCTTCAATTCTTTTTTTTTATTTTTTTATTTTTTATTTCTCATTACTTTATTTTTTGTTTTTACATATAAACCAAATGGTTGTCCTTTACACATTCTGGTAAATATATTCATGAATATAATCAATGGACACACCAAATCTTTGCCTATGTGACTACAAACTAGAAATTGTTTATGACTCATAGCTGTCCTCCAACAATAACATCCAGGATTAAAGAAAACTCTTATCATGAAAATTACAGATTGCCTCACTCTGTCTTTTCATAGCAGCAAAATCGTTTTGTGATCTATAGTAAAATAATAAAAATGTTGTAGAACTGAAACTTGTTGAGACTTTTGCAGTTATGAGACTGACACAAATCTTAGTTTTTACAAAGTTTTCTGCTTCACTTTTTTTTAGAGCTTATACTCTAATGATTCTCTGGTTACTGATGTACAACTATCAGCATTTCATAAGTCTACATTTTATTGACAAATACATCAGTTTTATGTAAAGACTCAAAAATTACAGTGTTGAATTTTATTTTTTAAGACTTCTGCATTTTGCCTTGGCGTGCTAAGTATCAGCTTCTGGGCAAAATGCTGACTGATGGCAATCCATTTTTATCTAATCAGTGCTTGAATTTTTTCACAGGGTCTGTGCTTTTGTTTAACCTTCCACTTTTTGAGGTGTTTCATGGCTATGGACCCAAAATTTCAATGTTGTGTTCATGGAGCCACTTAGTTATCACTTTTGCCTTGTGTCACGGTGATCCATAATGCTGGAGAGAGCAAAGTTCATCACTAACATGCTCATAGATCTAAGGGAAAAGTTTCTCTTCATAATATTTAGATATAAACCTTTATTGGAAAATACGTTTGCAGAAAGTAAAGTGATAGGACTGCCAAGGTCTGGATGAAAGTAATATTTTTTGATCAAGCCCCATTAAGACTGTTTGAGACTGTAAAGTCCCGAAGGGCAGTAGCCGTGGATGAGCAGCTGCTCCATAATGCTCTAGCATTTTACAGGAAGGGTTGGTGGGGTTTAGCAGATTATGTCAGGGATTCTTTGGCCTCTAGGGAGATTCCCACTACTCTGGAGGAATTTCTAATCTGTGTCCACTTGCATATATCTTCACCATGTTGAGAGGGGATTGGAGCGAGCTCAGAGTAGATCTGGGACTTGAATGTCTCTGAACTTCACCAGTCCCAATAATCCTCCAACTCAGGTTGATGGCCGTGTAGAGCCCATGGATGTCTCTTGAGTGGAACAAATCACCCGCTCTGTACATCTACAACCAACTTGTTTTGTCTGCAGGCAAATCGGCCATTTTGCCAATAAATGTCTCAAGTGTCAGAGGGAGTCACAGCGTCTAGTGGCTTTAAGGAGAGACTCACTAGTCCAAGTTGATGTATCTTCCAAATTAACTTTTGGGGTTTCTTTGATGTTTGGGTAGACTACTCTCAATGATGAGGCTTGCGTGGACTCCAGGGATGAGGCCAGTTTCATGTCTGCTACCTTTGCCCAATGGGATACAATTCCTTTAGTGATGCTTCCTAAGCTGTTGTCCATTCAGGTAGCTAATCGGTCTGTTTTACGAACTCCGATTTCCCATCAGACTATATCTCTTACTCTCATCATGTCTCCAAAACATCAGGAGATAATCTCTTTTCTTGTTATCTCTAAGGGTATGGATAAGGTACTTCTGGGGATGCCTTGGCTGCGCCTCCATTCTCCCCAGATTGATTGAGCAATAGGGTGCATGCAGAAAGGGGGCCGTTTCTATGAGAGTCTATGTCTTAAGGCCCAGGTGCCCCCGGGTCGAGATCTAAGCACCCTCTAATCTTCTGTTGGAGAGTCACTCCATTGCACATATCTTCAAACAAGGTGGTCTCTCTAGTACTAAAAGGATCACTGAGCTGTTAGAGCAAAGGAGAACTTTGGCTGAGGAGCAAGAGCACATCCATGCCCCACAGCTTATGGTGACTGTCAAGCTTCACTGGGGGGATGTCAGTGAGCAGGTTAATGTTAGGCATCGGGATTCTCACACTGCGCAGGATAGATCTCATACATTATCCGGTACTGTGGTCTCCCATTCAAGTACGGCCGCTGCGATTGCTGCTCAGCACAGACGCCAGTCTCAGTATCTTGCTCAAGCTCGTTTTATACGTTTGGTTACTGCTTTCTTTTCAGCCAAGTCTATGGTAACCAGTGATATACAGGTGGAGACTTGCGCTCTGGAGTCTAAGTAAAGAGATCATCTTACTGAGCATGTCCGTGATGTGTAGTCTTCTCATTGGTGGTCGGACGTTAGCTGCTCTGGTGACGTGGCAGCTCTGGATAGGCCCACGCACGATGTCACGGCCGGTTGGGTGTGAGTGTTTGGGGTGGAGGTTTGGGTTTAAAAGGCACTCAGAGGCGCACAAGGGTGTGCTAGTATCATTTACGTTTGGTGGTTGTGAGTGGTTACTCTATCACTCTGTCTTCATGTGTGTGTATTGGTCTACCTTCTGAGCCTGAGCTTCTTATGGTTTATTCCTTGTGACTTAGCATCTTTCTCTGTCATGTGTGCAGTTAGCACTGTTCAGTTGCAGAGCAAGCCCAACCAATGTGCTGTACTTCTCTGTGAAGTCAACAGGGTTTTGTATCTACCGTCATTTGTGTTATTTCTCTTGGCTTAGCTTCTGTTTTGTTCTAGTGTGCCATTAGCACTGTTCACAAAGAGATACTAGAGGAGAGAAAAGTGCCAATAGGGTCTTATCTGATGACTATTTCAGGTTCTTAATCAGTTTGCACTCACCTGAAATTTCTTGATATTAAGGCATATAGACTCATCAAAGTTGACAGCTGCTGCAGACCCACAGATCAAAACGATGGCCGCATCATAGTATTAGAATAGGACAATTTGTGGGTATCATCCACGTGGATGATATCCACAAATTGTCCTATTCTAATGTTAGTACAGTTCAGTTACAGAGCAAGCTCCATCCTTTTGCACAAACTGTCTGTGAAGTTAACATAGCTAGGTATTCCGTGTTATGTTCATACTGTGCGGAATTAACGCAGTCTGTTTAAGGTGAATGCTCGCTTCTTTGTTCTGCCATTGTTCACACTAACACAAACAGAGAGCACAGAATGACAAATGTGCTGAAATATCCTGCAGTAAAACATATACCAGTAGTCAGCAAGTGCTGATAAAAAGATGATAACAAATACAGGGTATTTAGTCGATACTTTTTTTGCAAAAAAATGTATACCAAGCTGCTCCACCAAGTCAAGGTAACCCCTATTGAAGCAGTCCCTATCTAATGTATTTAAACCTGAACACGTGAACAGTGTCTAAATGAACAGGATGAAGACAGGCACTCCCTGGTATGGGCACGTGGTGTAAGCCAGCTCTTTAGGTGCATGATACACAAGAGAGGGATGGGGTCTCTCAAATCATGCATAGGCACGGAAAAAACTGGAATAAAACACATGTGACATGCACACATATGAACATGTCAGTAGGACACTGTTCATACCACCCACTGACTAAAACACAAACAGAGAGCACAGAATGACAAATGTGCAGAAATATCCTGCAGTAAAACATATACCACTGGTCAGCAAGTGCTGATAAAAAGACGATAACAAATACAGGGTATTTAGTCGATACTTTTTTTGCAAAAACTTGCTGACTACTGGTATATGTTTTACTACAGGATATTTCTGCACATTTGTCATTCTGGGCCCTCTGTGTTTGAGTCAGTGGGTGGTATGAACAGTGTTCTACCGACCGTCAGAAGTTATACATCTCTGCATGGTGGACTCCGGGTTGCGATTGCACTTTATTTTTTATTTTTATTTAGTGCAATCCGCCAACCCTAACATAAGGTTTTCATGCTTTTTTGGTGCCAAAACCTGATGAAGCTGAATCTGATTTTTTTTAGTGCAATAAACTTTATCAGCATGCACAAGAGTAAAATGTACCCTGACAAAAAAGCAGTAAAAAATCACAAGAAACGCAGCATAAACTAATCAAAATCTGTTTTTCATAAGGAGTTTAAACCTGGCAGAAAAAAAACACTGCAAAAGTGCAACGTGGGAACACAGCCTTAAAACTTTATTTTTTGTCTTAAAAAGGACTTCTACATTCCTGAAATATTAGCTTATAATGCTGTGGATGAAGTAAATTTCCCTTCATCCACATGGGCAGTAGCCATATTTTCCTCAGGGGTGTGTACTATTTCTCCCTATGAGATGCTGGCTAATCATAAGTAAGAGGTCTCACAAAGGTGAAAATTACAGAATATCCCCCAGAGAAGGTAAATTCAGGATTTGTTAGCATAATCTCGTTGAGTAAATCCTCAATCCCTGGCTCTATAGTATGGAAATAGGAGCATAGCAACAGCAGAAGAACACAGCCATGGGAGCAGAGCTGACAATCTACATTGTTCTACACCTACTCCATAAAATGGGGAGGTATCAATCTTCTACTAGGTAGGCTAGTTTCACACAAGCGTTTTGAGGCGCAGCGCACAGCCGCCGTGCAGCTCCGCCCCCTGCCGTGCCCCCTCCGGTCAGCTCCTCCTATGGGCACATGACGCTGCATGCAACCTGTATAACCTATCCTTAGCATTGGGTACGCAGACAGTGCACTGGAATGCTTTTGGCGGCGCATGCGCCCTTTTGACGGTGCTCTGACGTGCGCCAAACACACCGTGTTGCATTCTGGTGCGCTTGGCGCACCGTCAAATGGACGTATGCGCCGCCAAAATCATACCAGCGCACGGCCTGCAAACCCAATGCTAAAGATAGGTACGCAGGTCGCATGCAGCGTCATGCGCCCATAGGAGGAGCTGACCGGAGGAGGCACGGCAGGGGGCGGAGCTGCACAGCGGCCATGCGCTGCAACTCAAAACGCTAGTGTGAAACTAGCCATAATGAGCAGAATAGTGGTATTATGTACGTGTAGATGCTACCAAACCTCCTCCTCCTCTTCACGAGGTGAGAATTGGTGCCTTTACAATAAAGAGATGCAGGAAAGAAAATTTGAAAAAAATCCATTTAGTCAGTACTTCAGGACCTAGGATGTAGCCAGTTACAAATGAAAAAAAGTCTTGGAAGGTCTTCTTTAAATGACCAATCTAAAAAGTACATTTTTGAAATGCTTTCATGCTGTTTTTGACTGTTTTGATAATTTTTATTTTCCAAATGTAGCATACTGCATAAAATTAATTTCTAAGCCTCTAAGCCTCTGTGTATGATTTTAATTATATTTTTTTCTGCTGTTTGTGAAAAATTTTCTAAAAAATCTGTTAAGAAAACTAAGTACTTTTTCAAAGCTTCTTAAAAAGCTTATAGAAGTCTAAGGCTGGAGACACACTACCGTACAATATGGACGAGTGCTATGAGATAAACCATCACATTCTATTTGACCCAGTGTTATTCTATGAGGCAGCTCACATCTGCAATTATTTTCTCATGTTGATTCGGTATATGAGAACAATCACAGCATGCTGTGATTGGCACCGAGACTCAGCCGAGTCTCTGCTCACTCGCACCCATATAAGTCTATGGTTGCGAGTGACACAACGCACAGCGCTGGGATATCATCCAAGTGCGGTGCAATATACGACGACGCAGGCAGCAGAGGAGATGGAGAAATTACTTTCTCTGCCTCCTCTCTGATTGGGGCACAGTAGCAAGACACTCAGCTCCCACTTGCAGCAGCTTGTCATTAGCAGCCAAGGGATATTAGCTGCCGAAGGTCATTTGCCCTCACATCGGATGCCATGTGCTAGTGTCACTGCAGCATAAATGTAATGTTGCTTTCTGCAGTTCTCTTTTTTTTACTGACAAAACCTGCTCTCTTGGCAGTATGAAACTGCTTATAAAAAACAAATTTGCTGCTTTTTTGGAGGTGTTTTTCTTTTGTTTTTTTTTGTGGATAATGTGTATCATTTGTCAAGAGAACATGGTTAATATACACTGTGTTCCAAATTATTATGCAAATTGGATTTAAGTGTCCTAAAGATGTAATTTTTTGTTTTTCAAATAAACTCATGGATGATATTGTGTATCAGGACTCTTTGGATCACCGAAATCAATCTCAAACGCCTGTGATAATTAGTTTACAAGATGAGCTCAATTAAAGGAAAACTAATTAAGAATTATGTTCCATATTATTAAGCAGGGCACAGGTTTCAAGGAATTTAGGAAAGAAAAAGGATCTCTCTGCTGCTGAAAAGCATCAAATAGTGCAATGCCTTGGTCAAGAGATGAAAACATTAGATATTTCCCAAAAACTTAAACGTGATCATCGTACTGTTAAGAGATTTGTAGTTGATTCTGAGCACAGACGTCTTCGTGCTGATAAAGGAAGAATGAGGAAGGTTTCTGCGAGGCAAGTTCATCGGATTAAGAGAGTGTCTGCTAAAAAGCCATTACAAACCAGCAAACAGATCTTTAAAGCTGCTGGTGCCTCTGGAGTCCCTCGAGCCTCAAGGTGTAGGATCCTTCAAAGGCTTGCTGTGGTGCCTAAATCTACTATTCGGCCACCCCTAAACAGTGTTCACAAGCAGAAATGGTTGCAGTTGGCCCAGACATACATGAAGACTAATTTTAAACAGTCTTATTTACTGATGAGTGTCGAGCAACCCTGGATGGTCTAGATGGATGGAGTAGTGGATGGTTGGTGGATGGCCACTATGTCCCAACAAGGCTGCGACGTCAGCAAGGAGGTGAAGGAGTCATGTTTTGGGCCGGAATCATGGGGAAACAGCTGGTAGGGCTCTTTAAGGTTCCTGAAGGTGTGAAAATGACCTTTGCAAAGTATATAGAGTTTCTGACTGACAGCTGTCTTCCATGGTATAAAAAGCAGAAACATGCCTTCAGGAGCAAAACCATCTTCATGCATGGCAATGCACCATCTCACGCTGCAAAGAATACCTCTGAGTCATTGACTGCTATGGGCATAAAAAGAGATAAACTCATGGTGTGGCCACCATCTTCCACTGACCTCAACCCTATGGAGAACCTTTGGAGTATCATCAAGCAAAAGATCTATGAGGGTGGGAGGCAGTTCACATCAAGACAGCAGCTCTGGGAGGCTATTCTGACTTCATGCAAAGAAATGCAAGCAGAAACTCTCCAAAAACTCACAATTTCAATGGATGCAAGAATTGTGAAGGTGATATCAAAGAATGGTTCCTATGTTAACATGTAACTTGGCCTGTTAGGATGTTTTGGTGTTAAATAGCTTTTTTGTTCAGTGAATGTGACCTCCTAATGCTGCAAGTTCCACAAATGAGCATTTTCAGTTCTTTAAAACATATCAAATGTTTAGAAATTCTAATGTGCCTAATATTTTGGAACAGTGCAATTTGAGTTTTTATTCATTTTGGAGATTATACTGTTATCATTGGGAGGTTTCCTCAATAAAATTTGATGTATACTCTAACCGGTGATGAACTTTATTAGACTGACTGTCATTTGTACCGACAATTTAGGAAAATCAGAGAAAAATATCATTTGCTTAATAATTTGGAACCTAGTGTAGTTAGTTTTATTCACCAAAAATGCAATAACACAGCAAATAGGCAGCAAAAAATGGCATGATTCCATTTTTTGTAGCTTTTTTGAACTTTCTCATTGTTTTCTGTAATGAAAAAAACAGCAAAAATGCAGAAAAAAGTGACATGCTGCAGTTTTCATAAGCACATAAGTTTTTAAGAAAATACATGAGATTTCTGAAATCTCATGTCTTTTACGGTACTGTAAAAAGCAGTTTTTTATTTGTATAAAGCAGCCAACATGCTAGAAAAATGCAATATAGGAGCAAAGCCTTAAAGTATTTTACATAAAACCAACAAGTGTTTATTTTCATGTTGGCCATGAGCGAACATGATTTTGCTGATTGCAATGAGCAATGATTATTAGGAATTATCTGTCTAATGTTCATAGAGACGTTTAGATTTTTTAATTTTTCAGTAAATCTATATACTTTTTAGAAGACTATAAGAGAGAGAACCTGGAGAGGAGACAAAGCACAAATAGGGTCTTACCTGAGTTACAATATAGAAGGATATGCGTGATTGCGCACACCTGGATGAATTGGGTGCAAACAACCACTTACAGTATAAGACTTAGTGGTACTTCATGATAGCGACATAACTGATGCATCACCAATTTTGTGATGCATCAGCGATCTCGCTATCAATCTCGCTGTGTGTGGCACATATCAGAGACCGGCCCCCCTGCCGGGTACCGCTGATCGTGCAGGAATGTCCTGGGCCATTTTTTGATCATTGGTCTCCCGCTGGCCAGCACGCATCGCATGTAGCAGCGGGACACCAATGATCAGCGAGCTCCCAGCGCTGTAAGAAGACGATGGGAGCTGGTATCCAGGGTAAATAGAGGGTAACTAAGCATGCACGTGGCTTATTTACCCGCTGTGTACCCTGGATACCAGTGTGCTTGCGCTCGGAGCTGGTATCCAAGGTAAACAGCGGGTAACTAAGCACCGCGTGCGCGCTTAGTTACCCGCTATTTACCTTAGATACCAGCGTTCTCGCTGGTCCTGATCGCTGGTGAGTCTGCCTGTTTGAGAGCTCACCAGCGATCATGTAGTGACGCCCAGTGATCCTGACCAGGTTATATCGTTGTCTGGATCGCTGGTGCGTCGTTTAGTGTAATGGGACCCTTAAGGCTGCAGCAGAGCCACGAGGAGATAATGCAGAGAACGGGAGAAGCAAATGGGTTATTCCACACTGCCGTGGAGAAAAACTGAAGGACCATGTGGTTTGTCCGGAGGAAAATGTTATTCACTTTGAAACGCGTTGACCAACGAAACCACCTGAAATTGGATTGGTATCCTTCATTTTTTCTCCATGACAGCACAGAATAACCCATTTGTTTCTCCAGTTCTACAGTGCTGTGCAAATTAATTGGGATAAAGCATTTTTTAAGTAAAATCGTAAGTTGGTTACCAGTCAGTGATTCAAACCAGTTTTAACTGCTTTGAACAGGCACTCAGACCTGTTCAAAGCAGATAAAACTGGTTTGAATCACTGACTGGTAACCAACTTATGATTTTACTTAAAAAAATGCTTTGTCCCAATTAATTTGCACAGCACTGTATGTTTCTATATTTACTAGATTATAACATTTGTAACAGTTAATGTTGCATTCTGATATTTTTTTCTATCCATTGACGTTCAGTAGAAATGAAAAACCCTTTTTTGTTCACCCTTCTGCAAAAGAAGCAAGAATAGTTTAATGGCAGTACAGCGCCGCAGCATTACATTTTGTTGTGAATGCTGTTGGGAAAATTGACTCATTAAAGTGGTTACTTTTCTTCAATGAAGAAGAAACAATTGAAAGAAGAAAATGAGATAATTGAGGTAGCTCTAAATGAAAGTGTCCTTGATTTACAAGTCATTTGGAATCTCTCGTCTTACAATAAAGCTCCTTTGGTACATTTGGAACACAATGAAAAGGAAAGAAGAACATTCAAGTACAAAAGCTAATTGAAATTATTCACTAGAATAAAGAATTAGAAATGTTATTCAATAGGTAGAATCTGGATAAGTTTAAAAGGGAAATTAATCCAGTTATTTTCATGGCAAATAAGCAAATATATTGGTACGTAAACAAATATTCCGAGTTTTACTTGTTAGAGGCACAGGGAATAACATTTATAAAAACAAGCAAATGTTTCCTTTTTTGCCTTTTTCATAATCCTACTGAAAAAAGGGGAAAAAATGAAAATGTTAGGAATTAACAGCATCTATTTATGAGCTTTCTTTAAGTCTCTAAGCCTGTTTGGATTTCTATCTAGCACTGTGTACTTACAGAAAGCATTTTACTTGCTAATTTGTATTTGAGTTCTTTAGGCAGTGGGTTTAAAAACATTTTTCAAGATTTTTTTTCTGCCATTTTTTCCAACATTTTTTGATACATCTTTTACAATTTGAGTTGGAAATTAACTTGAAACCTATAACTTATACTGATTTTAGTCCAGAATGTGTTGTTAGTAAATGCAGCAAATGCGTTAAGATGTATAAGCCTGTTATTGCATTTGTTACATCTTTTGCCTATTCGAGCATTAGAATAGAAAACCACAGATACATTGAGCTGACATAAGTTTGGTCTATAATTAATTACAGTTTCTGCTGGGCTGTGGGAGGCACAAAGGTTCACCCACCCATACATGGTAGTGTGCGCAGGAGGTGGCTGCAATGATTGACATTTCTTATTTGGGTACTACTGGCCAAAAAGTGTGTTAAATCGATAATGAAACTTTGTACCTCAGAATAGTAAAATGAAACATCTGAAACCACTCACCCATTTGTGTTCTGATGATTACAAACCTTGTCACCCAATGGTCCAGACTAAAAGGTGATATGACTTGTGTACTACCTCTCCTCAGTAATTCTGATGTTTCTAATTGGTGTATGAAACAAACAAGGTGTGGATATGGAGCGGAGAGGCAAAAGGGATAAAAAATAGAAATGAGCAGATGAGACAAAATTCAAATTTGCCTGTTTACACCGTTTTTCCAGAAAAATTTGATTAATGGAGAAATTATTTTCTGCCAATATAATATTGCTTATTATGCTCTGGGGTTTCTCCAGTCTCTAGAGCATAATGAATATAATATGTAAAAAGAATTACACGATGGAAACTTCGTACCTATCGCACAGTGTCAGGACCTTTGGGTGTCATGGCACCTGGATGGGGTTCTGTGTATGCACACAAGAGGTGTATGTCATGACATCATGACATCGATGACCTCCTGTGCGTGCGCATAACCCTTCCTCCAGATTCTGTTCAGGGGCCGACATTTTGCTAAATTTACTCAAAAGCAAATTGCAAAAAAAACAGCATTTTGGCAAATGCAGATTTTTGTAAAATTTTAGTAGAATTCAATTCCACTTGAAGTTATTTACTCTGTTTTACTTGGTAGGTTGAGAGCGATTGTTTCGTCAGTAATGCTGCACCTTTGTTGCTGCCATCTTTAATCGTGTCCACTGCACCTTGATGGTGCATTTGTTTGGAGGTCTGGGCAGATAGGCATCCCTGCCTTTTTTCTGTGATTTTTAAAAAATTGGGGGTGATTTTTAAGTCCTCATTTTGTGTCGGTGAGCTCTAGTTAAAAAACTTGTTATGGTCTCCCATTACAAAAACAAAAAGTAATTGTGTTACTTTCTTTAACCCCTTCCTAACATATGACATATATTCTCTAACAGAAACTCTAACATTCTCTAGAAGAGCTCTGCCAACAGCTGTTAACCTTTTATATGCTGCTGTCAATCTCTGACAGCTAAAAGAAACAAAAGGAACACCAAGCGCCATAGGGTCTTGTCCAATGGAAACATTTGTATAAGTGAAGGGTAAGCTGCTCATGCTCACCTTTTGGGGTTGTTTAACCCACAACAAAGGAATTAAGAATTGACAGCTGCAGCAGGTAGAGAGATCCCACTGTATAGCGCAAGTAATGGGAGGACATTAGTAGTGCTGCTGATGTAATTCAAGGAATCCAGATCATATTATACAGGATTGACCATGAGGTTTATTATCAACGCATGTTGAAGTTGGACCAACTTCTTCATCAGGAGGCCCACAATATTAGATAGAAAGCACAATGAACAGACTTAAATAGTTTATAATTTAAAAAAGACTGCACTTGGAGTAAAAAATGCCCGAGTGGTCGTGTGAATAAATGCTCGTTTAATATCAATAAAGATGTAGAAAAAAAGAGAAAAGTGTATGTGAAAATAAAATAAAAATGTAGCTTTAGATAATATTGTATACAACTGGTCAACAAAGGTTGAAGTTGACAGACCAATTTCTTTTTTAAGCCTACAGTATGTATCTATCCAACTATGTAATTGTACATTCCTTATCTTGGACTTAAACATTTAAGATGCATTTACACTGCACAATTATCATAAGTGAACGTGCACAGGCTTGCGATCATCCAACAAATGAGAAAATTGCTTGTGTGTCAGGTGAAATTATATTTTGGCTGGTTCCAAAGGTCACTATTTTCGGTAGCACATTATCCTGTCTGATCAGGACCTTTGCTGCCCAGAACAATTGCAGTCTATGGGATTATTTACTGTACATCTGGAGAGTGGTCTGTCTGTATAGTCAGGCTTTTAAACCACCGTTGATTGGCAAAAAAAATACCGACTGGGTAGTCATTTAATAATGCAAAATCTTCAAGTATGAGCACATCCTTCCTGAGACTAATTATATAGGATGGTAATTAAGTTAGCTTATCAGTATGGTTTGGAGGAAACCAGAGAACTTGGAGGAAAACAGCAAGAATGCAGAGAAAAGAGGCATACTATACTCCTTGCATGTGTTGCCATCAAATAAATAATACGTTATACTTCCTCCAAATAAAAAATATGGGATGATGTCAAAGCAAATACTCTTTATAAAAAGATAAAATCAAAAATACATTATTGGCCGTTGAGGCGAAGGTAATATAATTTCTTGCAGGTAACACAAACCATGATAAAAATAAATAAATAAAAAACAACTTAATACGCCAAGGAAGTAAGGCTGGTTTGGCTCAAAGGATTGTACCTTATGAAGCAACTTTCAGAATGAAAACACAAAGGAACAGACCAGAGGTTACTGCAGTGGAAGATCCATAACTGCTTTCCTTGGGGCAAGAAAGCGTAATCTCAGCCTTTGTTGATTCCATCTTGTGTACAACCACAGCACTCTTTGTGTTTTCTCTGTAATGCAACAGAGGACAAGCTTTCAAAGAACATAATTATCTCTGTATTGATGCAGCGTAATACTTTTCTTTATCCCAGTATCTGACAGCGCCTCTATGTCTGCACAATACATAGAATTTAGCAGCACAATGATATCCTCCTTAAAGAATGTGCAATCTAACTTCTGATTCTAGTGACGGCGTCCAATAAATATTTGTTGTGATAGTAATAATAATAATCATGGCGGAATCGCATTGCAGTATTTGTCATAAGAAAATGTTTTTCCATTGACTAACTCTGTACACTGACACTCCAAAGCTGAAAATGCTGTGTTAAAAATCAAATACAAAAATAGTTCATTTGTACAGAGTAGTGAATGTACTGGGTAAAAAAAAGCAAATACAACAAATGTGAAGAAAATGAAAAACAAGCTAATGTACAACTTAATGTATTTCTTATGATCGGCCGTTCAAAGATTTCTACACTAAAATATTTTTCTACTAATGGTTGCAAAGGTAAAACACCTGGATATGGACTGGGCATTAGGAAATGTGCTAGTACTTGCAGCTGGTCCACTTCATAAGTAGATCTAAATATGCAGATGGCATTCGATAGTCAGACTGCCATCTAGCTATTAAGTCTTGTTTTCCCAGCTGTCAGTAATTGTGTTATCAGTTCAGAGATCCTGAAAAAGGCAGCCCTGTATTTTTTTCTCATGCAAACATTTTTTTGTTATATTGCATTATAGTGGCTGTGTAGAGGTGCACTGTTATTTCCATTTCTTAAATTAACAGGGCAAAATGAGTTATAATGATGGATTTGTACAGCTGGGAAAAGAAAGCACTATGGCAAATAGGATCGTCAAGCATAATATTTAGCACTATGCAACACACACCAAGAAAAAGAATAAAAATACATGGGAGAAATGAAAAATAAAAAATAAAGAATAAAAATAAAAAAATAAAAAAATAACAATAATGAAGTAATAAAATAAATAATAAAAAATAAATGATAAATAATAGTAAAGAAAAATTAACAAAACAATAATAATAAAATAGAAAAAAAATAAAAAAATAAAAAATACCAGATAAAATGTAAAACCAATAATAAAAGGACAGGTTGCAGGTTTAATTTAGATAAAAATGTGTTTATTATTAAAGAAAATTGGCAAATCGTTGCAAATATGCAAAAAATTGTCCACACAAAAAATAATAAAAAACAATTGTAAAAGCTGCCAAAGGAATTACAATAATACTTATGAATATTACATAAAGATCAGGTACCAATATTGTTTGGTATATTGTTTGGTACCAATATTTTTTTATCTAAATATTTTGCACTAGCAAGAACAAATATGAAAAAATGTATGCATAAATTAGCTGCCAAGATTAATATGCATGAAAAGATGTAATACAAGAAAACTGATGCATATCTTCTCACTGCATTTGCCAAGTTTTCTAATTATATTGATTTTTTTTTAATTATTTTTATATAAGTCAATTTACATTGGTTTTGCAGATTTTTCAAAGTTCTGATCGAGACACACTACATAGTAAAGAAAACTAAATAGATCCAATGTAAATCCACTTCAAATCAAATGTCATGACGTTTACAGGTTTTAGGGAATTCGAGAATTTTGCAATTTGATTCACGTGGATTTCTTAATAAAAAAAACCTCAGCACCATTTCAAACAAAACAAAAGATTGAATCATCCAGAAAGCGGGCTCAAATGCTGTCAAGTGTTGCCACGTGAGCTTCTACATAAGGATTTGCAGCCAAGTGTAGCCAATCAGTGGGGACTATCATAGCAGCCATGAAAGATGATGAAGGGAATGCAGAGGCTATTTTAGTGTTTTACAATTTACTGATAGGTTATGTTTATAGCTAGGAGAAGAATGCCTAAAATCGGATCGGTGCCCTACTGCAGTGCTGAAGAATATATAAAATGGAGTGATAGTTTCAATTTGTGAATGATACATGAATTGAAGCGACATGCAGAGTCTGTGTGCTTGTGAATTTGTTGTCCTATAATGTATATCAGTACAGAACCTCAATAGGGCCATTTTTTTAGTTATTTAAATATTTTACTTTCTACGTACCTGTTTTAGTAGTTCAAATTAGCAACATAAATAAAAAAACATACCACAGAAAAAAATGTAGGAACTGCTTGCAGCATCACCACTGATGCTGCAGGCACCATACCCATCAGTAGTCATACCATACACTTGTCAAAATTGATTTGATTTTCTTCTGGAAAGTGTATCAGTGGGGAGGAATTGGAAAACATAATGGAATAGATATCACACCACTCATTTCAGTCACAACAGGGTCACGCTACCTCTGATAGCAACACAATAAAGTTGAGTCAAGGTTTTGTTCCGTCTGCCTCATCTGCCACCATATAATTTAAATAGCGGAATTTCACTTTCGTCAATGACACCTGTATTTGTTTTACCCTTTATTCCTGCAAAAAACAGCATCAGGGGAGTAACTAGCCGCTCATTGGCTGTGCAGCTCCGTGCTTTGATTGGCTGCCAGGCTGCAATTGGCCTGGCGCGATGGCTGCTCTGTGTGCATAGGACCTGTGATGAGGTCACAGGAAGGGAGGAATCAGGGGTCACATGATCAGGAGCCTCATGTATGCAGGGCTCTGCTGTGCTGGTTCTCATGTGCTGGATGAGAGTAAGTTTATGTGTGGGGTCAGGAGTGGTTTACAGGGTGGATATAGCAGAGCCATGTGTGAACAAGGTGTACAGAGTGGAGCCATGTGTCTACGAAGTGTATGGAGTGCAGTCAAGTGTGTGCGAGGTGAGCGGATTATTCTCCAGAGTTAAAAGTGCCTGCTGGTTTACTAAGCTTGACCTCAGGGAGGCGTATAATCTTATTCGCATCAAGCACGGGGATGAATGGAAGACAGCGTTTAATACTCCGGAGGGACATTTTGAGTACCTGGTGATGCCTTTTGGGCTCTCTAATGCCCCTTCTGTCTTCCAGTCCTTTATGAATGATATTTTCCGAGACTTTGTGGATAAGTTTTTGATCATCTATCTGGATGATATTTTGATCTTTTCTAGTGATTGGGTTTCCCATGTGGAACATGTCTGGACTGTGTTCTGGATTTTGAGGGAGAATTCCCTGTTTGTTAAGGGATCGAAATTGCTCTTTGGTGTACAGAGGATTTCATTTTTGGGATTTATCTTATCTCCATCGACTATTGAAATGGACCCGGCCAAGGTACAGGCCATTTATGATTGGGTTCAGCCTACTTCTTTGAAGGCTCTCCAGAAGTTTTTGGGTTTTTCTAATTTCCATTGTAAATTTATAGGTAATTTTTCTAGTATTGGCAAACCACTGACTGATCTGACCAAGAAGGGAGCTGATGTGCCGAATTGGTCTCCTGAGGCTGTCTCAGCATTTCAGGAGCTTAAAAAGCAGAGATTTACTTCAGATCCAGTTTTACGACAACCTGATGTCTGACTTCCATTTCAAGTGGAGGTAGACGCTTCTGAGATTGGTGCAGGAGCTGTTTTGTCCCAAAAAGACCCTGTGACTCCTAAGATGAATCCCTGTGCCTTCTTTTCTCGAAAGTTCTCCCCATCTGAACGCAACTATGACGTGGGTAATCGGGAATTGCTGGCCATGAAATGGGCATTTGAGGAGTGGAGACATTGGTTGGAGGGAGCTAGACATCAATTTGTGATCCTCACCAATCACAAGAATCTGATTTATCTGGAGTCGGCCAAACGCTTGAATCCTAGAGAGGCTAGATAGGCCTTGTTTTTCACGTGTTTTAATTTTGTGGTCTCTTTTCTTCCGGGCACTAAGAATGTTAAGGCAAATGCCCTATCTAGGAGTTTCTTTGCTGATTCTCTTAATGTGACCGAGCCTACTACTATCCTAGGTGAGGGGGTAGTTCTTTCTGCAATTTCGCCTGATTTGAGACGTGCCCTGGAGGAATTTCAGGAGGATAGGTCTGAGCGTTGCCCTATAGGAAGATTGTATGTTCCTGACCAGTGGAGAAAGAGCGTGATGTCTGAAGTCCTTTGCTCCGCATTGGCTGGTCATCCAGGTATTTTTGGTACCAGAGATTTGGTGAGTCGGTCGTTTTGGTGGCCTGCCTTATCTCGTGATGTCAGGAATTTTGTACAGTCCTGTGGGACTTGTTCTCCGTCTGAACCCTGTTCTCATTCTAGTGGGTTGCTGATGCCCCTGCCGGTGCCCAAGAGGCCTTGGACCCATATCTCTATGGATTTTATTTCTGATTTTCCTGTCTCTCAGAGAATGACTGTTATCTGGGTAATTTGTGATAGATTTTCGAAGATGGTCCATCTTGTACCACTCCCAAAGTTACCATCTTCCGCTGAGTTGGTACCCTTGTTTTTACAACAGGTGGTTCGGTTACACGGGATTCCTGAGAACATTGTGTCCAATAGAGGGGTCCAGTTTGTTTCCAGATTTTGGAAAGCCTTTTGTTCCAATCTGGGAATTCAGTTATCCTTCTCCTCCGCGTTTCATCCCCAGACCAATGGGCAGACTGAGAGAACAAACCAGACCTTGGAGTCTTATTTAAGATGTTTTATATCTGCTGATCAAGATGATTGGGTCTCATTTTTGCCCTTGACCGAATTTGCGCTGAAGAATAGAGCTAGTTCTGCCACCTTGATGTCACCCTTTTTCTGTAATTTTGGGTTTCATCCTCGATTCTCTTCAGGGCGAGTAGAATCTTTGTCCTGCTCAGGTGTGGACACTGTGGTTGTGAGAATGCAGTAGATATGGGACCAAGTGGTGGATAAATTGGCTCTCTCTCAGGAAAAGGCCCAGCGTTTTTCCAACTGGCATAGGACCATTGGTCCCCGGTTTAAAGTGGGTGATATGGTTTGGTTGTCGTCTAAGAATATTCCTATGAAGCTTGCATCTCCAAAATTTAAGCCAAGATTTATTGGACCTTATAAGATTTTGAAGATTCTTAATCCTGTTTCTTTTCAATTGGCTCTTCCAGTTACGTTCAAAATCCATAACGTATTTCTCAAGTCACTGTTGAAGAGGTTTGTTGAGCCAGTAGTTCCTGTGGCGGCACCTCCTGACCTTGTATTGGTTAAAGGCAATGTGGAATATGAGGTAGAGAAAATATTGGATTCTCGTTTTGTTAGACGGAGACTATAGTATTTGGTCAAATGGAAGGGTTATGGCCAGGAGGATAATTCTTGGGTCTCTGCCTCTGATATTCATGCCAATAAATTGGTTCGTGCTTTTCACCGGGCCCATCCTGATCGGCCTGGTGGCATGGATGAGGGTTCGGTGACCCCTCCTCAAGGGGGCACTGTTGTGAACTCATTTTCTGCTCCTCTTTCCGTTCTCCTTCTGGTGGGGACAGGAGGTAGTGAGGTTGGTTTAATTGGTAGTGATCTGCCACCTGATGAGGATGATAATGATTGGATCTCTGGAGTATCAGACTGGATATAAGACAGCCGACGCCCTATCCTGGTGCTGGTGTTTCAGTCTGCTTCTCAGGTCTTGGACTTCAGTTCTGTTCCAGTCTTCTCAAGTTAAGTTTGTTTTTGCTATTGTTCACACTTGCTCTTGTTGGTCAATTCAGTTTTTTGTCGTCAGCCAGCCCCTGCTGGGGTTGTGCTGAATTTCCACTCCTATTTATCTGTATTTGCCTTTTGGTCCCTTATTAGATTGGCCTCTTTTTGCTCTGTCTCAGAATATTTCAGAGTGCTGATATAGTGGGAGAAGTCTAGTGACTTCAGGGTTAATTTTGCTATCAGAAGTGTTGGACATTATTTTGGTACGGTTTTTGGCAGATTGCAAACAGTGTCTTTCCTTTCCTGTCCTTTCTAGTAAGTCGGGCCCCATCATTTGCTCAGCCTATTTTTCTGCCTTTGTTTGTGTTTTCATCTTGTTTCACCATCAATACATGTGGGGGGTTGTCTTTCCTTTGGGGTCTGCTCTGGGGCAGCTAGTTTTCCTCTTTTCCTGCTTTAGGCTTATGTAGCTCTCCGATTGTGACGAGGCATCTAGGATCACTGTAGGTACGCTCCACGACTGCTGCTAGTTGTGTGGTAAGATCAGGGATCTGCAATTTGCATAGTTACCAACCCCTCTGGTTTTCTGAGACTTGGCTTGTGTTGTTTTTTCCTCCTCAGTGACCCATTCATAACACCACACAAAACTCACATTTCCTGTCTGTGTGCTATTCAGGATGCTCTGTCTCCGCCTGAGACCGTCCAACACACAGGGCGCACCATGTGCGATTCAGAGAGCGACCCTCCACCCAGGGTCTCCCCACACACCGGCCTCACCAGGTCCAGGGGCTCGGCGGGTGCTCTTCAGGACATCCGTCTCCGCCTGAGACTGCCCATCACTGACGCCTCACCAGGTCCAAGGTCATACCATGTGCTCCTGGGATCTGATTCTTTCTCCTAGAATCTCCCAACACTGACCTTCCAGGAACTTTCCTCACTGAACCCTCCAGGTACACAGTCTTACTCACTGACCCAGGTCAGTACCACACGAACACCTGTCCGCTACCTGTGTCGGCCACACAGGTCCTCAGGTACCTCTTCTCCGCAGAGGCACACTAGCAATCACCAGTCTCTTTCTTCTGGGGAAGAGACCGCACTGGGCTCACCGATCCAGCCAGTGCCTTACTCACTAGGCTGCCCCACGGTTCCAGAACAACTGCCGGACAGTGGTTTCCCCAAATGCAGGCTGTCACAGGCTCTGCTCACACACGTGGCCGGTCAGCATATTACACGGCTTTCTCAACCGTCAGCCCTCCTGGCTCATCCTTGCCCTTAGCAACTGAATTTTGCAGTCCTCTTCCATTGCTCCCAGCAACAAGGCTACAATATTGCCCTTTGCAATCTCCACCAATTGTGAGGTAGCGCTGTCATTCAGGTAGGAGATACTCGCTTGGCAGCCAATAAATCACATCCGGCACAGGTTTTCCATAAAACAATCACGGTCCAAGCGGTTTATTTACGCATCATAAACCATGACCAGCAACATAAAGTTCATATCAAACGGCATAGCGTCCTGTTATGATTGAGTCACCGTAGGAGGCAAAAACAGAAATGCTAGCTAAGTCCAGAAAACCAGAGAAGTTGGCAGCTATCGGATTGCAGACCCCTGAACCTATCAACACAACTAGCAGTAGCCGTGGGGGGTTCCTACGATGCCCTAGACCCCTCGATCACAGCCGGAGAATTAAATAGGCCTAAAGAAAGAAAGGGGAAATCTAAACTGCCCCAGAGCAGACCCCAAAGCAATAGGCAGCCCTCAACATATAATGACGGTGAAGCAAGATGAAAACACTAACACAGACAGAAAGATAGACTGAGCAAAGACGGGGCCCAAGCTAACTAGATAGGAAAGGACAGGAAGGCTGCTGTCTGCAATCCGTGAAAAACCCTATGAAAATAAGAGCCAACAGACTGACAGTAAAAAAGGCCCTGAAGACGCTAGGCTTCAAAAAAGCTATGTCAGTGCTCAGGAATATTCTGAAGACAGAGCAACAGGCAAAAGGAGATTCAGCTCACCCCAAAAGGGAATGGCAGAATCCAGAAAAGCAAGGAAAACAAAAACAAAACACAAATGCCAACAGGCAAGCAGAAAACTTAGCTTTAGAGGAGCAGGAATCAGACTGGTGTCCTAGAAGTCCACAGAGAAATCACCCGCAGGGCAGAAGGGCGTCAGCAGCCTTATATCCAGTCCGTGACTCCACTCAGCCAGTCATCCTCATTAGGCTCAGGTGCCTGATAATCAGGCTCATTACCTTCCTTTACCAGAATAGGGAGTTCACCAGACCTCAGTGACGAAGGGGAAAATGAACTCACAACAGCGTCCATGACAGAGCTCCCCTCTAATTATCCTGTACTCACACAGGTTATGCAATGCCCATTGCGCAGGCTTTCTAGCCTCACAGTTCTCACCCCATCAGGGTTTTACCTCATGGCTGCTTCTCCATGCTGCAGACGTCCATTCCCTCCTCTGGGAACTCTCAGACACGTGCAGTCATTACACACAGGCACTTCAGGGAGGCAGACACATCTCCCAGCGAGACCTTCCAAAACGGACCAACCGGGTTCCTGCATTCACCACATGTGGCCTACCCTGGTCACCTTATATGGTCCGTAGCCATGCCCACCGGGTCACATGGCTATGACCTCATCACAGGTCCTTGAACCATTCACACACACTTTGGAATAGCGCTCTTAAACACACCCCCTGGGTGGGTTTGTAAGTAACTGGGCCGCACGTCTCCCCAGCTACATGGAGACTTCTCCCTGACACACTGAAACAACACGTCAGCAGTATCACTGCTGATCAACACACACATAAGTCTCCATCTCAAGGCCACCCACCTTGAGATACATAATGGTCATTCAGGACTCTGCCATTCATCCTCTCTCCTAGGACATCCACACAGCGCCCCCTAGCAGACACAGTGGTCACTACACCACAACACTGACATGTGCAAAGATGAATGGGTCTACATGAGTACGTGTCTCCGTTACATGTGGAAACTGTCATCACACGTACCGGAGACACGGACATGTGAATGAGACCCTAAGCAAGTTTGAGTCCTGAGGAGATTGATGGCAGGAGGATGGAAGCAAATAAGATGAAGCCTCACCCCCCAACGAGGAGTTACAGAAGAAATGAAGATGTCAAATAAGTGGTTATAGAAGCTGGGTTAAAACAATGACATCCCGGGATGTCGAGACTGAGCCCTATAAGTGGGAGAGTCCCGCTGAATGTGGGATGGGTTGGAGCTATGATCAACATACCTTGTACACATAATAAGTTGAACAGAGTGGAGAGAGAATTAAGTTTATAGCCCACAGCAGCATTCCGGTTTCAGTCATGGGGGAGGTGCAGATGGGTGTAACTGCGCCCCCCACACTAACTGACAGCCAGCCCCAATGCAGAGCCAATGTCAGTAAGTCAGGTCTAGCTAGATCGTGGGACGCTTTTATAATCGCCGCCCCGCAGTGTTCGGCTGTGTGCTGGCTCTGGGCAGGTTAGTAATGCTATTAAACTGCAGATTATCTCCATATCTGCAGTTTAATAGTGTTTTTTCTAGTGACAGCTTTCCTTTAATTTTTGATTCAAATCTTTTATCTCCTGCTCCATTGATACATGGAAAAAATCTATAGGCGTTTTTCTAGCACTCACAGACAAAAAGCGTTTAAAACTTGAAGCCCAGCGGAAAAGTGTCGGACTGCTGGAGTTTAATTTGCGTGTCTTTGAAGTAAATTCAAATCAATAAAGAACAAGAATATTTTTAATACAATTTGAGCCCTGGGCTACTTTTATACCATAAAGATTTAAAGTAACCCTTTGGCTCAAAACAAAAGACAAATGCATAGTTAAAATAACTGATGCACATCTTTTAAACTCTTTGCCACCATAGCCAGTTTTGGCTTTTATGACATGACATTTTTTTTTAATTTTCAATCCTTGCCTTTGCAATGCTATAAATTAAACAAATTATTTTTGTGTAAAGACTTTTTTTTTACTCCAGCCACACTCAGATGGCACAAACATCAGTTTTATAGACTACTATTGATAGAAAAATGTAAGAATAGTAACACAGGTAGTTGACTGATCAATTGACTCACAGTACTGTAGAACCTGATATAATGCCATACATGCAGTAAGCCAAGGGCCATGCATGAATTACCATGGTGTGGCCCAGCATTTACAGCTCATAGCTTGGAACTGAGTTTTAATGAAGACCTCATGGTTAAGGGAGCAATGTAAGCCTTCTTACCTGGGAGACCTCACACATTATGCAACACGTCGAATTTTTTTTATCCCAATCACACTTAGATGGCACATACAGCAGTTTTATAGATTACTATTGGTAGGAAAATGTAAGGAAAGCAACACAGGTAGTTGACTGAAAGTAACTGCAGGCCTGACTGTCTGGGAGACCTACTTACATGGGCAACCCACCTGTTGGAGACCCAACATTTCAAAAAAATATTGCCACACACCACTAAAGTGGCATCAATTTCCACAGAGTAGAAACAGTATAATAGGCCTCTGAATTACCTTCCACCACAAACAATCCACCCAATTTGGAGTTTCCACATTTCAAAAAATGTTTGTAACGTCAGCAACAGTAGCAAGAGCATGCACATTAGATATCACAAAGATGGCATAGGCTACAATAATGCGAGATCAATACATGACACTAAAAATGACACCATCGCCTAGTCTGCACAATTTGTGACTGGGGTGCAAAAGCCATTGGAGATCGATGACATTCATTTTAATGAAAGTTAGGTGGTCTACAAATTGAGGGGATGGCCAGATGTGCTTAATTGTCAGGACACCATAAGCAGCCCTGAAGACACATTCTGCTAGAATTTGCTGGCTGCCGAGCATGACAAAACCTTCAAGGCGTGACCGGAGAGCTCAAGCCACTCTTCTATTTATAAAGACCAAAATATAAAAGGGTCCAACCCCCCCCTTGATGGCATTGATATTTAGCTCCACATACTCCTGCACCATCTTCTCCAGTCGATCACAACATGACAGACTTGTACTTTATGCTGCTGGTGCATTGGCTGGTCTTAAAAATATGTTAAACGACTAACAGAAATTGCTTTTGCCACTTATACTGCTGATGGGGCTAATGTTTTGGCGATGACGCCTTGAAGTTCCCGGTGATGGACGTCTTTAACTGGGATGCACACTGTGTGCCTCACTACTGTCTTAGGGAAAACCACTTTTAAGATTGTCTACAAGCATATTTCGATACTCCAACATGCGTGCATCCCTTTCCGGGGGGAAGCATCTGGCTACATTTACTCTTGTACTGTGGATCTAACAGAGTGGCAACCCAATAGTCAGCTGTCATGAACTCATTTTCTGCTCCACCAGTTGAGAGTTCCCCTTCCGTTCTCCCTCTGGTGGTGACAGGAGGTAGTGCGGTTGGTTTAAGTGGTAGCGATCTGCCACCTGATGAGGAAGATAACGATTGGATCTCTGGAGTATCGAACTGGATATAAGACAGCCGACGCCCTATCCGGGTGCTGGTGATTCAGTCTGCTTCTCAGGTCCTGGACTTCAGCTCTCTTCCAGTCTTCTCAAGTTAAGTTTGATTTTGCTATTGTTCACTCTTGCGCTTATTGGTCAATTCAGTTTTTTGTGTAATCAGCCTTCCCCTGCTGGGGCTATGCTGAAATTCCACTCCTATTAATCAGTATTTGCCAATCTGCTTTTTTGTCCCTTATTAGATTGGCCTCTTTTTTGCTGTCTCAGAATATTTCAGAGTGCTGATATAGGTTTAGAAGTCTTGTGACTTCAGGGTTAATTTTGCTATCAGAAGTGTTGGACAATATTTTTGTCGTTTTTTGGCAGATTGCAGACAGTGTCTTTCCTTTTCTGTCCTTTTTAGTTAGCTGGGCCCCATCATTTGCTCAGCCTATTTTCCTGCCTTTGTTTGTATTTTCATCATGTTTCACCGTCATTACATGTGGGTGGCTGTCTTTCCTTTGGGGTCTGCTCTGGGGTAGTTAGTTTTCCTCTTTTCCTGCTTTAGGCTTATGTAGTTCTCCGGTTGTGGCGAGGCGTCAAGGACCAACGTAGGAACGCTCCACGACTGCTGCTAGTTGTGCGGTTAAGATCAGGATCTGCAATCTGCATAGTTACCAACTTCTTAGCTTGTTGTCTTTTTTTCCTCCTCGGTGTCCCATTCACAACAGTCAGCATTATTTCTAAGACTTGTGAAGCAGCCCCTTGACCGTCTGCCCCACAGCCACCAGAGTCACCATATGCCCAGTCAGCGAGATGTAACACCACTTCCGATAGATTTTTTCAGGGAATGGGTGATATATTCAGTGAGATGCTGGTATAGGGCAGTCTTTCTTTGAGAAGTAGTGGCAACTGGGCAACTGGTACTGGGGGACTGTGATGGCCATCAACTTTATGAAACTGTCTGTATCTAACATTCAGAAAAGCAGCATTGCAGATGGTAGATGGTAGATTTCAAGCTATTAGCTTTGTCATGTGTAGGAGGGAATATTCATTTACATGACCAAGACTGCGGGACCGAGAGCTGGCTGCTGTGCTCAGAGAGGGTGGAGTACAGCGAAAAGGACAAACTGCTGGACTGTGAGTGAAGTGCAGGTGGAGATGTTATGGTGGATTGAGAAAGATGTGTTGTGCTAGTTGACACAAAAGCAGCAGTCATGTCTACTTCTGTAACAGCTGACTGGCTCTGCAGCCGAAGACCTGTGTGTGAACATTTGCAATGGTGATGGAGGAGGAAGAAGCAGCAGATGGGGTTGATGGGATGGCCAGTGGTTGATGAGGCCTGCTAGTCCACATTTTAGCACAGTGAGATTCCCACTCTTGCACAGATTTATTGTGGATGTGCAGTTTCATGCATGTAGTTGTGAAATTATTGCAATGTTTGACTCTATTGAGTTTTTGTTTGCAAATTTGACAGATAACATGTGTTCGGTCATCCTTTGCTGTCTTAAAAAATGTTCAGGCAAAGCAACTATTGCCACCCCTTCGAACTGCACACTCATGACCAGTGCTGGCCATAGGCAAAGTTGGAGCTGATGATGCAGCGCTTTGTTGTGGTTACGTCACTTCGTGTCTGTGTGGGAAGCCACAACGTAACCTCATCTTCCTTCTCCTCCACCTCTTCTGCTTAGCTACTCAGCTGCATACCTCTGGGTTCACACCAGGTTGGATCCACAACCTCATTGTCATCCTCTGTGTTGTCACACTCCTCACCCTAAGAGTCACCCTCATCCTCTTTCTGCACTGACACATCAGTACAGTCTGGGTGCATCTTTGGTATCTTAGTCTCATCAGGTTCACCTCTACCCTTGGTGGTTAACATCAGGTGACGAAGGTCTGAATTCTACTCAGACCCTACTTTGCCCTGCCCGGATCCAACATGAAAAAGTTTGGGCATCGGTGTAGATGCTTTCCTCCTCTGGATTCTGTGATTCTTCACAGCAGACCTCTGAAGCCCATATAATACAATGTGTGAACAGCTCATCAGAATGGCTCATCTGAGGTTCCTCACAGTCAGTTGTGAGTTTTGACACGGAGGAAAACAAAAGTGATAATGGTGCCACCTCTGATGATTGTACTGTGTGTGATGTTAAGGTGGAGGAAGAGGAGGAGAGGCCACTTGATGCAGCGCTTACCATCCACTAGAGCACATGCTCTTTCTGAGCTTCATCTACAAAGCATACAGCTGTGCAGCTGCCAAAGAAAGCGAGTCGAATAAGCTGGCCAATAACAGATGTTGTCAGTGATCTTTGGATAGGATGAGACAGTGTTTGTTCAGTTGAGTTTTCATTCATATAAACCTAACCCACGTACACATTGAACACCAGGCCTATTCCCCTTCCTCTATGACCTCACTTTTTCCCACTCAATTGTAAGTAGTCTTCCCCTCTTTTACCCTACAGTTTCACAACCTTAGGTCTACAGCTGTCCGTCTCCTGTCACTAATTGAACAATCACTATTTATTATCTTAGATAGTGTGCCTGAATAACACTGTTATGCCTAATGATTTGTAAGTGGAAATGAAGCCTTCTAATCTGCCACTGAAATGTACTTTTACAAGCAGAAATGATTTGGAGTAGCACCTAGTGGCTGCACCACTATATTACGCCTAACAATTTTTAAGTGGAAATCTGGCCTTCTGATTTGCCACTGAAGCACAGTTTTAGCACAAATGGTTTGGAGTAGCTAATTTCGACTAATTTCTGCACCACTGTAATAGGCCTAATGATTTTTACATGGAAATCTGGCTTTCTGATTTGCCACTGAAACACAGTTTTAGCACAAATGATTAGGAGTAGCTATTTGGTCCTAGTGGCTGCAACACTATATTAGTCCTAATAATTTTAAAGTGGAAATTTGGCCTTCTGATTTGCACTGAAACACAGTGTTAGCACAAACGATTTGGAGTAGCTAATGGGGCTCCCGGAGACTGCCACACAGTTTTTGCACAATCTACTTCAGAGCTGTAAGATCAATTTCACACGGGATAAGTTCACTTTCAGCACCAGCACTAGCTCAGGAACGACCTCTCTGCACTGTGACACTGATCAAATGGCTATAGAGTTGTTTTTCAGGGGTCAACTGAAGCTTTTAGTTTTAGTGAAGGGAAATTTTTAATGCTATAGCATACCAAGACAGTTAGTACGCTTTATTCTACCAACTTTGTGAGATCAATTTGGGAATTTTCTGTCCCAACATGACTGTGTGCCCGTTCACAAAGCAACATGCATAAAGGAATGGATGGGTGTGAAGCATCTTGACAAGACTTCACAGAGCCTTAACCTTACTTCTATAGAATATATTAGGAATGATCCACAATGGAGATTTTGAGCTAGTCCATCTCAACAGACATATGTATTGACCTCACATATGCTCTTGTAAGTAAATGGAAGAGTGGGAGCTGATTTAGCTGGAAAGGGAGAGCAAACATTATATTAATGCCTATGGATTTAGAATAGGATATCATAAAAGTTTTAATAAGATTAATGTATAGGTTTTTCAAAACTTTTGTCCATATAAAGTATTTCCATTAGAAATGAGCAAATATATTTGAGTTGAATTGAATTTTACTTGAATTTAATAAAAATAAATATTTTACAGAATGATGGATTTGTGCAATTCACTGCATATAATTTTAGACATATGCTGACTGGTCACCATTTTGGTGAACTGTAGAGGGCTGGAAAAATGTTGAAGATAAATATAAAAAGCTATTATTTACCCACCTATTGGCCACTCCTGCTGCATGCTCTTCCTTGTGTGATCCCCGTCACCTCCTCAACCGTGCACTGAAACCCAGAACCCCATCAAGCTAGGTTGATCTTTTGAATATGAGCGCCAAATGCACCACATGACAAAAATGTCAGCGTTCAGTAAGGCAAAACATGATACAGCACATGATATATATAAATAAGAAACAATGAGGGAAAAAATGGCTTGATTTTAGAAATTGACAATACCATATATCTGATTTACAGCTGGAATTCCCAATGGAAAATAAAAATGAAAAAATAGAAAAGAAGGAGAACAATGTGATTGTTCAGAAATGGGATTGAGAACCCGTGTAGATTATTTAACTTTGAAACAAGTCGATAAAAACACTACTTTTCATTCAAATCCTATCTGGACTTACGTCTCAATCTTTTCAGCAGCGCAGAATTTGTCCACAGCTTTTGCAACAGCAATTCCAAGGTTGATAGTAAGATGAAAATGCAGACTTTTTATATTTGTCTACGTAGTGGCCAATACTCACTTATGTAGATTAGTCACCAATTAAATCAGCTTAAAAAAGTGTTTTGCTATACAAAACTCATTCAATATTTCGCGTTCCAGGACCTCTTTAGGGTGGTGCATGCACAAAGAATGATTGATATAGCACAAAAAAACAGAAAGATAAAGAGCACTCATCCGGTCCTTAGTAATGAACATCTTTAATCCATGGTTAAGATAACATCAACATCATAATAAAGTGCGGTGTGCCGGTGGCAGGGCACTGAGTAGGTAAGGAATGACTATGGCCATTTTGCACTACTGATGCACTTCTATGGGTACAAGCGCATGAGTAGCGTGAAATAGTCATAGTCTGTCAGGCTTTCTCACCTGCTCACTCCCCTGCCACCTGCACCTCACACTTTATCATGATTCCATATATTTTTCCCTCAGACTTGAGTGATTCCATAATTTTTCCCCTATGCTTGGTTTAAAAAAGTAACCATTACTGACTACCACATTTTTTGCTCTTGATTTCTTTTAGTGTTTCTTAAAGCCAGAAAGTTGCCATTTGAATTGACTTTAGTTTTGTGCCATGTCTGTGATCTGCTTTCTTTCTACAAAATTAAACAACTGAGTGAACATACTCCAAGGCTGGGGATTCCATAATTTTTGCCAGGGGTTGTATATATATACAGTTGAAACCAGAAGTTTACATACACTATATAAACAGACACATACAGTATGAATGCTTTACTCAATATCTGACATGAAATCAGAATAAAATGTCCCCGTTTTAGGTCAATTAGGATTACCATAATTATTAATTTTTACCAAACGCCAGAATGTTTTAAGGCATTTTTATTATTTACTGCAAAGTCAAAAGTTTATGTATATTTCATTAGTATATGGTAACATTACCTTAAACTGAATGACTTAGGTCAAACGTTTGAAATATCCTTCCACAAGCTTCTTACAACAGTTGGTCGGAAATTGGACCATTCCTCTTGAAAAAACTGGCATACCTGAATTGGGTTTGTAGGTCGCCTTGCGCACACCTGCCTTTTCAGCTTTGCCTATTCAATTTCAATAGAATTGAGATGAGGGCAATGTGATGGTCAATTCAAAACAAAATTTAACTTCCTAGCTGATTTCTTGAGATGTTGCTTCAGTATTGCCACATAATCTTCTCTTCTCATGTTGCTGTGACACCCCAGAGTCCAGTTGTCACAGTGATATTGCCTCCTTCTAAGGGGTAAAGTCATGCCTGGAGGCAGGAGGGGGGCCCCCATATCAGGTAACATAGATTACATGACAATTTCTGCTGCAGGTCAGAAAGGGGAGCTTTCTTATAAATTCTGGCCAGCAGATGGGGTTAGTGAGTCAGCAAGGAGTCAGCTGAGAGAGCAAACAGGGAGTTGTCATGGAAACAAGAGCAGCTGAGAGCTCATGACAAGAAAGTTAGTCAGTTGGTGACAGGGAGCTGATCTGTGAAGAGGGAAAGGACAGGAGCGGAGACAAGAGGCTCTGGGGAAGGTAACATTGCGTGTAGCTGAATTCAGAGCGAAGCGCTGAGATATAAAATGAGGACACCAGAGTCCAAGGCGGAACAGGAGCTGTATGCCCTGATCGCCAAATCTGGAAGTACAGGGGACAGCAAGTTCCTGGGCAAAATTGAACACCTGAAGGTACGGCAGCAGATGAAGAGCCCGGGCTGACGGTGAAAAGGACAGTACCCGAGATATAGGCTCACGCTGTCAGCCATACAGGTTAGAAACCATCACAGAAGAGAGGGTCGCAGCGTAGTTACAAACAGCAGGGACCCGAAAGCAAAGCGCAGAAGGAAGGTCCTAAACCCCACCTGGCAGGGTGAATGCCCTGAATGCCTCCAGACGAGCCGGACTCAATTCATCACCTGTATGTGGTACCTCGAATTGCAACGACTTGCAAGTAAAAGGTAGAGAAACCAGCACCTTTCTGTGTCCTTCTCTTATTTCTCTGCACCCCAACATTCATCGCCATCTGAACCATTACTCAAATATCTTTGCCCTGGGGCCCCCACTCTACCCGTGAGGAGCTGAACCATTCTTTGCTGCATCACCATCTGCCCCAGAGGACCAAAACCGCAGCGTTGGCTATTCCTTGCCGAACACCATGGGTGGCGTCACCGTGACATCTCCCGTGGAAGTTAACGGGCCCTATACCAAGTAACCTAAGGCCCTGCAGGGCGCTCCAATGCCATCTATTTTGTGAAATGCACTAGATCCTCCTGCAGCAAAACAACCCCACAACATGATGCTGCCACCCCCGTGTTTCACAGTTTTTAAAATCTTTTGAGAAAGTAAGACTGTATGCCTGAGAAATGGAGGCTTGCAAAATTTAAGAAAAGTTAGTAGTTTTACATATAACAGAAATGTTCCCAAACCATGTAACACTGTATGTCTGAGAAATGGAGGCCTACAAAATTTTTAAAAGCTTTTCTTAACTTTTATAGATTAAATAAATGTTCACAGACCACATAGCTCTGTATGTCTGAGAAATGGAAGCCTACAAATTTTTTAATAGCTTTGTTCACTTTTAGAGATTACAGAAATATTCACAGACAAAGTAACACTGTATGTCTGAGAAATGAAGGCCTACAAATTTTTTTTAAGCTTTTTATCACTTTTACAGATCATATAAATGTTCACAAAGTAAATAGCACTGCATGTCTGAGAAATGAAGGGCTATGAAAGCTTTTGTACACTTTTAGAGACCATAGAAATATTTATATACCACTAAACACTGCATATCTGAGAAATGAAGGCCTACAAAATTTTTAAAAGCTTTTTATCACTTTTGCAGAACTCATAAATATTCACAGAGCAAAAAAACACTGTATGTCTAAGAAATGGATGACTACAAAAGCTTTTGTTCACTTTTAGAGATCACAGAAATGTTCACAGACCATGTAACACTGTATGTCTGAGAAATGGAGACCTACAAAATTTTAAAAGCTTTTTAGCTGGTTTACAGATCACAGAAATATTCACAGATCATGTAGGAGATATCTTCAGTGTAAAATAAACAAGGAGTCCAGGAAGAAATTATTATATCATGCTCTCCACAGAGCCTTCACCTTAAAATCATCCAGTCTGTCTGGCATTACTTAGAGTACATTAAAAGACAGAAGTGCAACTCTATATCTACATTAGATTTTGGTTAGTTCTCTAAAACCTTTGGAACAACATCCCTGTAGACTCCGTTCAAAACATTTCTGCAATTGTATCTAGAACAATTAATGCTGTGATGTTCTTTTGAAGGTAAAAGTTATTCACTAGGGATGAGCGAACGTGTTCGATGATACTCGGTTATCACTCATTTATCATGGTGCTTGAATGTGCTTGTTACTTGAGTTCAAACTCGAATCCCCAAATTTTTAACACCTGTTGCACAGCCAATAAGCATGTGAGGATTGACTGTGAGTCACTGTAATGTTGTAGCCATCTTTGTTGGGGTCTTACTGTGATTGACTGGCCGTGGAACCTTGTAAGAGGTTATAAAAGGACAGTCACCACCTGTCTCAGCGCACTGACACCATTGCACAGCTCTATGACACTTTGCATTGGAGGGAGAGAGTGCTTGTCAAGGCCTTTGTGCACAGTATAACAAATCAGAGGCCTGTAGTGTTGATACTGGTGCTGAAGCTGAGCCATCATACTAACAGCCCTTAAATGGGGTTATTGTTGAAAGTACGTACAATTTGCATTTAGCCTAAAGAGGGAGAGAGAGTCACAGGAGCAGGAAAAGTGACAGAATCCAGTTTGTAGACAGGGATTATGCAGTTGATTTGTGCAGTCTGTTGGCAAATATGTAGCTGCAGTTTTTTGTGCATGCTGGAAAAATGTAACATATTCTGATCCATCAAGTAGTATGTGCTTTAGGTTCATTTTTTGCGTTATATAACCCACCTAAAAATTGTTGAAACATTTTCAGTGGCTTCATTTCTCAGCCACAGATTATTCTGTATTGAGCAGTAAATTTCTGTGATCTGTAGAAGTGAATATTTACTTTTTTTTTAATTTGTAGCCCTCCATTTCTCAAGCATACAGTGCTACATGATCTGTGAATATTTCTGTGATCTGTAAACCAGCTAAAAAGCTTTTAAAATTTTGTAGGTCTCCATTTCTCAGACATACAGTGTTACATGGTCTGTGAATATTTCTGTGATCTCTAAAAGTGAACAAAAGCTTTTGTAGTCATCCATTTCTTAGGCTAGTTTCACATTGGCGCTTTTTTGCGCAGCGCATCGTGCGCAAGAAAAACGCATGAAAAACGCATGAAAAATGCAAGCAACGCTGCGTTTTTTTTACGGCAAGCGAACGCTGATGCGTTAAAAAACCGCAGTGTTGCTTGCGTTTTTCATGCGTTTTTGGCTTGCGCATGCGTTTTTCACGCGCATGCGTTTTTAGGTGTGATATGTCAAAAACTGTTTTTAACAAACAAGAGAGAGTTCACCAATGGGACAAATGGGACAACAGTGGGAGTGTCTTTATATAGACCTTGTACAGCAGAATTCCTCACATTTTGCTGCTTTGCCAGTGGATATGATGGATATGCGTATGGATAATTTCCGTTTCAAGCTTGATCTTGACATCGCGATGTCTCAGGCGTATGCCTTTGCTTGCCAGCGGGAGAGGGAGAGACACCAGAGATGGCAGCGGCGTCGCTTTTGGAGGCATCCGATAATAGAAGTCCGGGAAAGCCGTGGAGCGTATCACACGCTGTACACCGAGCTCCAGGTCAACCCGCAGAAATTTGGAGACTATATCCGGATGTCCCAGGAGAGCTTCATGGACTTGCTGGGTATGGTCGAAGGCATCATCCGGAGGCGGGACACTCAGCTTCGGCGTGCCATTCCTCCGGAAGAAAGGCTCCTGGTCACCTTACGGTATGTAATTTTTTGCCTAAATTTATTTATTTTTATTTTTTTTTTAAATTTTTGGTGTTTTTTTTTTTTTTTTATAAAAAATTTTTTTTGGGTAATATTTTTTTTGCATCATTTTTAGAGAAACTGTTCGGCACCTTATGGTATGTAATGTTGTGCCTAAATTGTTTGGGTTTTTTTATTAATTATTTTTTTTAACATTTTTGGTTTTGGTTAATAATTTTTTGCATCATTTTTACTGAAACTGCTCGTCACCTTATGGAGTGTAATGTTGTGCCTAAATTAATTTGGATTTTTAAAAAATGTTTGGTTTTTTTGGGGGTAATATTTTGTTGATTCATTTTTAGTGAACCTTTTTTTTTCCCTAATTTTTTTTTCTCATTGGATTTTCTCATTTACTAATCAAAATTCTTTGCAAAATGTTTTTCTGCTATATTTTATTTAAAAATCATGCAAAACAGATATCCCATGTACTTTTGATTTCCAGGGTTTTTATTTATACCCTAGACAGAAATATAATTTTTTTTTTTTTTTTTTTTTTTTTATTGACAGGTTCCTGGCAACTGGAGAGAGTCTGTCATCCCTGCATTTCCAGTACCGGCTGGGAATCTCCACTTTATCCGGGATAGTTGCCGACACCTGCAGGGCTCTGTGTGAAGTTCTCTGTCTGGAGTATCTGCCCTTACCCACCACCGAAAAGTGGCTTCAAATAGCTGAAAAATTTTGGGAACTCTGCAATTTTCCAAACTGCCTAGGAGCCGTGGATGGGAAGCACATCCGAATCACGAAACCAGCAAGAAGTGGCTCCGAGTTCTTCAATTATAAGAAGTACTTTTCCACAGTCCTTATGGTGATAGCGGATGCTGACTGACAGTTTGTGGCGGTGGACATTGGGGCTTTCGGAAGGAGCAACGACTCGCACACTTTCAAGAACTCCAATATGGGCCGGAGGTTGTACAGCAACCATTTTAATTTTCCACAGGCACAGCCTCTTCCCCAAACTGATGCTCCACCACTGCCATTTGTTTTAGTTGGGGATGAGGCATTTCAGATGTGCCAGAACCTGCTAAAGCCATACTCCAGCCGTGCCTTGGACCACACCAAGAAAATTTTCAATTACAGGCTGACAAGGGCACGCCGGACTGTAGAGTGCGCCTTTGGCATTTTAGTGGGCAGATGGAGAATTCTTAGCACCGCCATCAACCTGAAAATGGAAACTGTGGACGAGGTTGTGAAGGCATGTGTGGTTCTGCACAACTTTGTAATGGCAAAGGAGCCACCGAACTTTGATATGGACGAACCTGCTGCCAACCCTTTGCCTGATTATAATCAGCACCCTCTTCGGTCTTCAGTGGAAGTTGCCCAAATGAGGGACAAATTTGCGGATTTCTTCGTAACCGATGTGGGTCGTGTAGCATGGCAGGACCAAATGGTATAAATATGTTTATTAATAAATGTTAGCATCCTTCACTCTGGTTGATAACTGACCATGTCATGTTAAATATTTTGGTTGTACTATCTCCACTCTTGCATGCAGACTGGAGAGATGAGAAAGGTTTACAACTTCTACCATTCCCTGGCCTGGTGTCATGAAGTGATGATGCCCCAAAAAAAAAAAAGCATCCTGACTTCATAAATAAAATAAAATAATAAAATACCATCCTCAAATCAGTCTTTATGATACCTGCAAGTTGAGAATATATATGCCTTGTACCCTCCACCATCATTCTGACCAATACCAACAGACAGAAGAGACTGGTGCATGAAAATACAAGTCATATATTTGTGTTTGTCTCATCACATAGCTCCAAGAATGACACAAGAAACGTGTCAGTACTGGAGCTATGTGGTGTCACAAACACAAAGTGTAAGGCGCAGTGTGTGCAGGTGATGAAACACAAAATAACCAAACATTTTTATGAAAAAAAATTAACAATTTTTTTTATTTAGGATGGTGGAAATTGGGGGGTGTGGAGGGATGAGGAATGGCTGGTGGAGGTTGTGGTTAGAGGGGAGGGAGGAATTAAAGAAGTGGGAGAAGGGAGGCGAGGTAAGGAAATTTGGGAAGTGGGAGGTGAGGGAGGAGGGAGGGTGAGAGACCTCCTGCTGTTTTCCCTCCGATTTCGGCGGCTGCCTTCCCGTCTTGTGCCGGAGGACATACTGGACCCCCGTGACCTGTGTGACCGCCTGGAGCTGGGGGACCGCATGGTGGTTGGGGACCGCCTGCCAGGATCGTGCTGCATGCTGGTGGTGGTGAAGGTTATGGTCGGTGCCGCAAATATCGAGTGCGGGTCCCCCGTCTGCTGATGCTCCGTGGTGGTGGCGGTGGCAGTCCAGGCAGGGGTGGTCCTCGTGCTGGTGGCGCTGAAGACAGGGGTGGTGACGGGCCATCCTGTGGTGGTGGCGGCAGCAGTGGTGGGCCAGGCAGGAGCAGCGCTTGGCATGGAGATGGCGGGTGACAGTCCAGCTGCACTCGGACTTGGGGTGGTATGCAGTGGTCCGGCGAAGCTTGGAACAGTGGTGGCCGTGCAGTGATATGCAGCAGATGTCGGTATTGCAGTATAACGAGTCAACGGTGGCACTGGTGGAAATGCCACCGCTGACTGCTGCATATACCGAGTCTGCTGCATAGCCTGCATATAAGCATTGTTGCAGGCCTGCATGACAGTTAACTGGAGTTCAGGGGTAAGGTGTTCCGCCGAGTCCCGAGCTATCTGTGTGTAAAAATGCTGGGCTGGTCTGGCGAGGTCGGCTTCCAGGCGCTCAAGGCGACCCTCGATAGACTTGAAGCGTTGGTCCAAAAGGAGGAACCCGCTATCAAGTCTATCAGAGAGTGCCTTGAGGCTACTCTGAAAGACCGAGCTCAACTGAACGAACTCGGGCATGGCAGGCCTGTCCGAGGCCCTCTGCCGCTGCTGGCGGGAAGTGCCCGCAAAACCAGTGGCAGAGACCTGGGACAGGGGAACACCTGAGCGACCAGCTTCCTGGTCTCCAGATGACTGTGGTCCAGACCTGCAAGGTGCTTCATCGCTGATGGATGGCTGGGAGGGGTCCGTGGCAGCTGGATGAAGGACCGCTTCGGAGCCAGGTTGCAGGGTGCTGCTCCAGGTGCTGTGAAAATATAAGAAAGAAATTAGTACTATAGCATAAAAATCGACAAGTCCTGTGGAATTGAAAAGCACAGAATAAAACACATTACAACTAGAATATACTTACGTTCGGGAGGCAAGGACCGGTCTTAAAAAGGCCATGGCACGATGATACCGGTATTTCGTGCCGGTCCTTGACGCAGCACCACTGCGAACCTCTCTCTCCTGGCGGATATCCCTGTTGAAGCGGTCCTTCATCGAGCGCCAACGGGTTCTGACTTTGTTCACTGTAGGGAAACAATAAAACACAAAAAAAAAAATTAAAGACACTGCGCTGGAGGCTGTGATCACCTAACTGTGTGTGATGCTAGAAACTCCATGGGGTTAATAGCATCACACCAAGTTGTGTGATCACGGCCAAGATCACTGCTGCATCACACTGCAGTGAAATACTTACGAAACTCCTTGCGGACCCTGGCAGTCGCGTTGTCCCAGCCATCCATCAGCGATTCGGCCACCTGGTTCCAGAGCCGCCGGATCACCACGCTGTCCGAGTGCAGCTGGTGACGGGTGTCCCACAACGGAACTCGCTCCTGGACTAGACGAATGAGCTCGTCATTGTCCAGGGCGAGCTCCTCCTCCCGCAGTGGAGCCTAGAAAATAAAGAAAAAAAATTTTGATACATTGAAATATAAAAATAAATGCATGAATGAAAATAAAATACAAATAAATTACATATACCCAAAAAATCCAGCAAAGTACGTTGCAGAAAATATAAAAAAAAAAAACAAGCCATGCTATTAAAAAAAACACACCAAAAAAACCCCCACACAAAATACATTAAAATAACCGAAAAAACATTTTCAATGTTTTTTTTGGTGTGTTTTTTAATAGCATGGCTTGTTTTTTTTTGTTTTTTTTTAAATATTTTCTGCAATGTGTACTTTGCAGGATTTTTTTTTTTTGCTTTTTGAAAGGCATTGAAAATGTTTTTTTCGGTTATTTTAATGCCTTTCAAATACCAAAAAAAAAAAAAACCAACAAAGTACACATTGCAGAAAATATAAAAAAAAAAAAAAAAAAAATACCAAGCCATGCTATTTAAAAAAAACCCACCAAAAAACACATAAAATACATTAAAAAAACCGAAAAAACATTTTCAATCCCTTTTCAAAAACCAAAAAAAAAAAAAAAAACGTTGCTGTAAATATAATAAAAAAACCACACTAAAACCACAAGCATAACAAAAACCCAAAAATACTCATAAAAATGAAAAAAAAAAACCTTTCAATAATAAAAAAAAATATAAAAAAAAAACAATACGGTTTCCCAAAAAAAATTGCATATAGAAATTAAGCTATCCCAAAAATTTAAACATTCTGTACTTACATCCCGTCTTCCCGCCCACACTTGGCCTTGCTGCTGCTCCTGCCGTTCCTCCTGGCGTGGTGGCGTGGTGGAGGATGAGCTCTGAAAAATAATAAAAAAAATTAGCCACATGTGTACATTTTTTTTTAACTATCCATAGGGAAGCATGGTACTCACTTCTTCGGCCTCGTGCCCAGTCTCGGGTACGAACTCTTCAGATGAAGAAGACATGCTGGAAAAAATAAAAAGAGAAATTAGTACATAGAAAAGTTTTGAACTTTTTTAATTCAACATTCAGGCACACATATAGGTATTTAGGCCTGTTTCACACTTCCGTTTTTTTGGATGGTCCGCTAAAAAAATGGATCCGCCGTTTTCCCCGCAAACGGATCCATTTTTTTGACGGATCCGCGGTAGCCGCAAATGTAAGTCTATGGGAAAAAAAAAACGGATCCGCGAAAAAATTGCGGATCCGTTTTTTTAGCGGCGGATCCGTTTTTTAGCGGACCAAAAAAACGGAAGTGTGAAACAGGCCTTATACTTACATTATCAGCAGGTTCTTGTGGAGAAAATTTGATTGTGTCTGGCTCGCTCTCTACTCTCCAGAGTACTGGTGAATTCCACCGCCCACTCAAACTTTTTATCACCTGCTTAATTAGCGTCTAGACAACTTTCCAGACGTGTTGACCTTAAAAACGCATGCGCAAAAAAACGCAAGCGTGCGCAAACACATGCGCACGCATGCGCTCTCATAGGCGCCAATGGGGGGTTTTTGCGCATTCCGTGCGCAAGCGTGCGCATGCGTTTTTTTGACGAGACAGGGCGGACCAAAAAAAGCAACATGTTGCGTCTGGCGCGCCTGGCGCAACAGACAAAAAAACGCATGCGCACGAAAACGCTAACATGCGCAAAACACTGCGCACGCCATTTTAAACATAGGGGCGCAGTGCGCATGCGCACGGTGCGCTGCGAGCAAAAACGCCAATGTGAAACCAGCCTTAGACATACAGTGTTTTTTTGCTCTGTGAATATTTATGAGTTCTGCAAAAGTGATGAAAAGCTTTTAAAAATTTTGCAGGCCTTCATTTCTCAGATATGCAGTGTTTAGTGGTATATAAATATTTCTATGGTCTCTAAAAGTGTACAAAAGCTTTCATAGCCCTTCATTTCTCAGACATGCAGTGCTATTTACTTTGTGAACATTTATATGATCTGTAAAAGTGATAAAAAGCTTAAAAAAATTTGTAGGCCTTCATTTCTCAGACATACAGTGTTACTTTGTCTGTGAATATTTCTGTAATCTCTAAAAGTGAACAAAGCTATTAAAAAATTTGTAGGCTTCCATTTCTCAGACATACAGAGCTATGTGGTCTGTGAACATTTATTTAATCTATAAAAGTTAAGAAAAGCTTTTAAAAATTTTGTAGGCCTCCATTTCTCAGACATACAGTGTTACATGGTTTGGGAACATTTCTGTTATATGTAAAACTACTAACTTTTCTTAAATTTTGCAAGCCTCCATTTCTCAGGCATACAGTCTTACTTTCTCTGTGAGCATTTCTGTGATCTCTAAAAGTGAACAAAAGATTTTAAAAACTGTGAAACACGGGGGTGGCAGCATCATGTTGTGGGGTTGTTTTGCTGCAGGAGGATCTAGTGCATTTCACAAAATAGATGGCATTGGAGCGCCCTGCAGGGCCTTAGGTTACTTGGTATAGGGCCCGTTAACTTCCACGGGAGATGTCACGGTGACGCCACCCATGGTGTTCGGCAAGGAATAGCCAACGCTGCGGTTTTGGTCCTCTGGGGCAGATGGTGATGCAGCAAAGAATGGTTCAGCTCCTCACGGGTAGAGTGGGGGCCCCAGGGCAAAGATATTTGAGTAATGGTTCAGATGGCGATGAATGTTGGGGTGCAGAGAAATAAGAGAAGGACACAGAAAGGTGCTGGTTTCTCTACCTTTTACTTGCAAGTCGTTGCAATTCGAGGTACCACATACAGGTGATGAATTGAGTCCGGCTCGTCTGGAGGCATTCAGGGCATTCACCCTGCCAGGTGGGGTTTAGGACCTTCCTTCTGCGCTTTGCTTTCGGGTCCCTGCTGTTTGTAACTACGCTGCGACCCTCTCTTCTGTGATGGTTTCTAACCTGTATGGCTGACAGCGTGAGCCTATATCTCGGGTACTGTCCTTTTCACCATCAGCCCGGGCTCTTCATCTGCTGCCGTACCTTCAGGTGTTCAATTTTGCCCAGGAACTTGCTGTCCCCTGTACTTCCAGATTTGGCGATCAGGGAATACAGCTCCTGTTCCGCCTTGGACTCTGGTGTCCTCATTTTATATCTCAGCGCTTCGCTCTGAATTCAGCTACACGCAATGTTACCTTCCCCAGAGCCTCTTGTCTCCGCTCCTGTCCTTTCCCTCTTCACAGATCAGCTCCCTGTCACCAACTGACTAACTTTCTTGTTATGAGCTCTCAGCTGCTCTTGTTTCCATGACAACTCCCTGTTTGCTCTCTCAGCTGACTCCTTGCTGACTCACTAACCCCATCTGCTGGCCAGAATTTATAAGAAAGCTCCCCTTTCTGACCTGCAGCAGAAATTGTCATGTAATCTATGTTACCTGATATGGGGGCCCCCCTCCTGCCTCCAGGCATGACTTTACCCCTTAGAAGGAGGCAATGTCACTGTGACAACTGGACTCTGGGGTGTCACAGCAACATGAGAAGAGAAGAT
>NW_027362458.1:30000-32733 GCF_039654945.1 Dendrobates tinctorius | reverse complement strand
GGGTACACTTTTCAGAAAGTACCGTTGGGACTTAGAAAAATTTTCAGGATTTTTGGACTTAGTGCGTTTTTTGGATTTTTGTGCAAAAATCAGATTTCCCCTTCTCCCACCGCTCTGGGGCGTCAATATGATGTGGGGACCCGAGGGAGAGTGCCTCCCATGAGGGTAGAATGTGTGACTTTTGGGGGGAAAGTCGAATTATGGAGCAAAAACCATTTTTTGGGACTTAGAAAAATTTCGAGATGTGTCAGACTTCCAGGAAGGGGGCGCCTCGGGAGGTGTACCCAGGAGGCTTCCAGGAGCCTGGGTACACTTTTCAGAAAGTACCGTTGGGACTTAGAAAAATTTTCAGGATTTTTGGACTTAGTGCGTTTTTTGGATTTTTGCGCAAAAATCAGATTTCCCCTTCTCCCACCGCTCTGGGGCGTCAATATGATGTGGGGACCCGAGGGAGAGTGCCTCCCATGAGGGTAGAATGTGTGACTTTTGGGGGGAAAGTCGAATTATGGAGCAAAAACCATTTTTTGGGACTTAGAAAAATTTCGAGATGTGTCAGACTTCCAGGAAGGGGGCGCCTCGGGAGGTGTACCCAGGAGGCTTCCAGGAGCCTGGGTACACTTTTCAGAAAGTACCGTTGGGACTTAGAAAAATTTTCAGGATTTTTGGACTTAGTGCGTTTTTTGGATTTTTGTGCAAAAATCAGATTTCCCCTTCTCCCACCGCTCTGGGGCGTCAATATGATGTGGGGACCCGAGGGAGAGTGCCTCCCATGAGGGTAGAATGTGTGACTTTTGGGGGGAAAGTCGAATTATGGAGCAAAAACCATTTTTTGGGACTTAGAAAAATTTCGAGATGTGTCAGACTTCCAGGAAGGGGGCGCCTCGGGAGGTGTACCCAGGAGGCTTCCAGGAGCCTGGGTACACTTTTCAGAAAGTACCGTTGGGACTTAGAAAAATTTTCAGGATTTTTGGACTTAGTGCGTTTTTTGGATTTTTGCGCAAAAATCAGATTTCCCCTTCTCCCACCGCTCTGGGGCGTCAATATGATGTGGGGACCCGAGGGAGAGTGCCTCCCATGAGGGTAGAATGTGTGACTTTTGGGGGGAAAGTCGAATTATGGAGCAAAAACCATTTTTTGGGACTTAGAAAAATTTCGAGATGTGTCAGACTTCCAGGAAGGGGGCGCCTCGGGAGGTGTACCCAGGAGGCTTCCAGGAGCCTGGGTACACTTTTCAGAAAGTACCGTTGGGACTTAGAAAAATTTTCAGGATTTTTGGACTTAGTGCGTTTTTTGGATTTTTGTGCAAAAATCAGATTTCCCCTTCTCCCACCGCTCTGGGGCGTCAATATGTTGAGGGGACCCGAGGGAGAGTGCCTCCCATGAGGGTAGAATGTGTGGTTTTTGGGGGGAAAGTCGAATTATGGAAGAAATTGAGTTTTGAGGACAAAAAAGTGTTTTGAGGACAAAAAAGTTTCTTGAGGACAAAAAAGTTTCTCGAGGACAAAAAAGTGTTTTGAGGACAAAAAAGTTTCTTGAGGACAAAAAAGTGTTTTGCGAACAAAAAATGGAATTTTGTGATTTTGTGTAAAAATAAGTAATTTCCCCTACTTCCACCACAGGGGGGCTTCAGTATGTTGTAGGGCCCCCAGGGAGGGTCCCCCAACTGGGTTTAAAGTTTGTGGATCCTGGGCAGAAAGTTGAATTTTGGATGAAAAACCGAATTTTGGGACTTAGAAAAATTTCAAGCTGAGCAGTGACAGACTTCCAGGCAGGGGAGCCTCTCTGGAGGTGTACCGAAAACAGTTCCAGGAGCTGAGGTCATTTTCGAACATTTTTTGTTCGCTCAAATTTTTTTTGTTTTTGAGCTCTAAAAAGCTGTTATTATCAATTGGCTCAAAAATTTCAAGTGTCATGAGCTAGTACATGTTGGAGGAATACGTTTTAGGCAAAAAATTGCAAAAAAAAAAATCCAAGTGAAAAAGAACCGGAATGGGGAATTTCTGACTGCTGTAGCAGCCGCACAGTTCCAGGAGGTCGGATACATTTCCGACTTTGTCCCGCTCATTGAAGTACATTGTCCCGCAATGCAAATACATAGTAATGCGCACCTGCGGGAGAATATAGGAGAGAGTGGGCTCTCTCTACCCCGATGTATGGCGGTTGTTCCTATGGTTCTCTGGCTCGGGTAGGCGACTTAGAAGGTGGTCCCTCTTGTCGTGGAAGTTGCAAAATACGGCCGAGACTGAACTTCCACGGCTCCAGGAGGGACTTTTGCTGGTCGTGCGTCCCAAGTGAGAGAGGCGATCCTGGGGTACCTGAGCCTGACCAGACCCTCCCTCGGTGGTCCCTGGTCTTCTGAAGGGTGATGGCATTCAGGGGGGCAAATCTGGAGTCCGTGGCCGAGTTTGGGCTCTAGAAGGCGGACGCCCCTTCTGACCATGTCCCCTCAGAGCCGGCTGGATGGTTCATGGTCCGCGGCTTTGTCTGGTGGTCTGTGCCCAAGCCGGAGAAGCTGTCCTGGGGTACATGAGCTTTGACCAGACCCTCCCTCGGCGGTCCCTGGTTCTCTGGAGGTGATGGCTGTCAGGGGGGCAAATCTGGAGTCCTCGTGGGAAGGAGGGCTCTGGAAGGCGGACGCCCCCTCTGACTATGTCCCCTCAGAGCAGGCTGGATGGTTCACGGTCCGCGGCTTTGTCTGGCGGTCCATGCCCAAGCCGGAGAAGCTATCCTGGG
>NW_027362458.1:5000-17500 GCF_039654945.1 Dendrobates tinctorius | reverse complement strand
TGACCAGACCCTCCCTCGGTGGTCCCTGGTTCTCTGGAGGTGATGGATGTCAGTGGGGGCAAATCTGGAGTTCTTGTGGGAAGGGGGACTCTGGTAGGCGGACGCCCCTTCTGCCTATGTCCCCTCAGAGCAGGCTCGATGGTTCTCAGTCCCCGGCAATGGCTGGTGGTCCATGCCCAAGCATGAGAAGTGATCCTGGGGTACCTGAGCTTGACCAGACCCTCCCTCGGTGGTCCCTGGTTCTCTGGAGGCGATGGCTGTCGTCAGGGGGGCAAATCTGGAGTCCTCGTGGGAAGGAGGGCTCTGGAAGGCGGACGCCCCCTCTGACTATGTCCCCTCAGAGCGTGCTCGATGGTTCTCAGTCCCTGGCTTTGGCTTGTGGGCCATCCCTGGGGTACATTCTTGCAAAAAAAAAAACGACTAAGTGAAAAAGAACCGGAATGAGGAATTTTCTGGGTGCCGCATCCGCCCTACAGTGACTGGAGGCCGGGTACAGTTCTGACTTCATCCCCTTAAAGTGGGGACGTTGTCCCGCAATGCATATACATAGGAATGCGCACCTGCGGCAGAATACAGGAGAGAGTGCTCTCTCTACCCCGATGGATGGCGATTGTTTCTCTGGTTCTCCGGCTCGGGTAGGCGACTTTAGAAGGTGGTCCCTCTTGTTGTGGAAGTTGCAAAATACGGCCGAGACTGAACTTCCACAGCTCCAGGAGGGACTTTTGCTGGTCGTGAGTCCCAAGTGAGAGAAGCAATCTCGGGGTACCTGAGCCTGACCAGACCCTCCCCGGTGGTCCCTGGTCCTCTGAAGGGTGATCGCTGTCAGGGGGGCAAATCTGGAGTCCATAGCCGAGCTTGGGCTCTGGAAGGCGGACGCCCCTTCTGCCTATGTCCCCTCAGAGCAGGCTCGATGGTTCTCAGTCCCCGGCATTGGCTGGTGGTCCATGCCCAAGCATGAGAAGCGATCCTGGGGTACCTGAGCTTGACAAGACCCTCCCTCGGTGGTCCCTGGTTCTCTGGAGGTGATGGATGTCAGTGGGGGCAAATCTGGAGTCCTTATGGGAAGGGGGACTCTGGTAGGCGGACGCCCCTTCTGCCTATGTCCCCTCAGAGCAGGCTCGATGGTTCTCAGTCCCTGGCATTGGCTGGTGGTCCATGCCCAAGCATGAGAAGTGATCATGGGGTACCTGAGCTTGACCAGACCCTCCCTCGGTGGTCCCTGGTTCTCTGGAGGTGATCGCTGTCAGGGGGGCAAATCTGGAGTCCATAGCCGAGCTTGGGCTCTGGAAGGCGGACGCCCCTTCTGCCTATGTCCCCTCAGAGCAGGCTCGATGGTTCTCAGTCCCCGGCAATGGCTGGTGGTCCATGCCCAAGCATGAGAAGTGATCATGGGGTACCTGAGCTTGACCAGACCCTCCCTCGGTGGTCCCTGGTTCTCTGGAGGTGATGGATGTCAGTGGGGGCAAATCTGGAGTCCTTGTGGGAAGGGGGACTCTGGTAGGCGGACGCCCCTTCTGCCTATGTCCCCTCAGAGCAGGCTCGATGGTTCTCAGTCCCCGGCATTGGCTGGTGGTCCATGCCCAAGCATGAGAAGTGATCATGGGGTACCTGAGCTTGACCAGACCCTCACTCGGTGGTCCCTGGTTCTCTGGAGGTGATGGATGTCAGTGGGGGCAAATCTGGAGTCCTTATGGGAAGGGGGACTCTGGTAGGCGGACGCCCCTTCTGCCTATGTCCCCTCAGAGCAGGCTCGATGGTTCTCAGTCCCTGGCATTGGCTGGTGGTCCATGCCCAAGCATGAGAAGTGATCATGGGGTACCTGAGCTTGACCAGACCCTCCCTCGGTGGTCCCTGGTTCTCTGGAGGTGATCGCTGTCAGGGGGGCAAATCTGGAGTCCATAGCCGAGCTTGGGCTCTGGAAGGCGGACGCCCCTTCTGCCTATGTCCCCTCAGAGCAGGCTCGATGGTTCTCAGTCCCCGGCAATGGCTGGTGGTCCATGCCCAAGCATGAGAAGTGATCATGGGGTACCTGAGCTTGACCAGACCCTCCCTCGGTGGTCCCTGGTTCTCTGGAGGTGATGGATGTAAGTGGGGGCAAATCTGGAGTCCTTATGGGAAGGGGGACTCTGGTAGGCGGACGCCCCTTCTGCCTATGTCCCCTCAGAGCAGGCTCGATGGTTCTCAGTCCCCGGCAATGGCTGGTGGTCCATGCCCAAGCATGAGAAGTGATCATGGGGTACCTGAGCTTGACCAGACCCTCCCTCGGTGGTCCCTGGTTCTCTGGAGGTGATGGATGTAAGTGGGGGCAAATCTGGAGTCCTTATGGGAAGGGGGACTCTGGTAGGCGGACGCCCCTTCTGCCTATGTCCCCTCAGAGCAGGCTCGATGGTTCTCAGTCCCCGGCAATGGCTGGTGGTCCATGCCCAAGCATGAGAAGTGATCATGGGGTACCTGAGCTTGACCAGACCCTCCCTCGGTGGTCCCTGGTTCTCTGGAGGTGATGGATGTCAGTGGGGGCAAATCTGGAGTCCTTGTGGGAAGGGGGACTCTGGTAGGTGGACGCCCTTTCTGCCTATGTCACCTCAGAGCAGGCTTGATGGTTCTTAGGTAGTATGATTTGTTACCCTCCGGATCGATTTCCATACTGCCTCCCTGCTCATTCTCTGATGCACTGCTTGAAGGCATCACTGGTGACTGATTGTCGGCTTCATCCTTCTTTCCTGCATTTACCACCAGCTCGTGGGCATGACACATATCTGTCAGAGTCTTCTCCCGGTACACTCTCTCAGCCATGTCATTTGTATGTGCCAAGTACCGTGCAAACAGTCGCTTTTCACAGTCCGTGTATTGTGAAGTTGTCCAGGTTTCACATACCCGTCGCACTAGGTGGCTAGTGATGTTCGGGAGGTTGTAGCTATGGAGGAAATCATAATGTCAGTACCTGTTTCTACACATGCCCATGCATCATTCGGCTCGTGGCCGTCTTACCTCGAATGGTATTGCCTGAGGCCCACGGATGGATTTGCTATGGCCTTCCCCGTACACGTCACAAAGAAATTAGTGACCTTCCTTCGGCCAGCGGTATAGACAGGTCGGACATGTTCTGCATACACTTTGAACCACTGAAAAAGGAAAAAGAGAGGGGTTTGCTCCCCATGTGGAGTGGTGTTGCCTGGGCTCCCTGACTGGTTGAGTCCCTTACCGATTCTTCTTCCTCTGAAAGTACGAACACTGCGACCTGAGTGGTGGAACATTTGTGAGTCTTCACACCGACAACTGTCATCTGTCTGTCGTGGTACACGTGATGGATCCTCTCGGTCCACTCTGAAACCTGATGTGGAAAGTTATTGAACTGGTGCATGGGAGACCGCTGACCCACAGGGTCTGACTACTTACCGTCATGTTACGGATGACACCTGGTCTCTGGAGATTTTTCAGAACCAGCAGGGCCTGGAGGTAGAGTGCAATTTCCCGGCGTTCTTCATTTGATCCGCCCTCTTCCACAGAGGCTATGCTGGCTAGAAAAGTTGGCCTTGCCTCCTCCAGAATAATCTGGCAGTCCACGGGCGATTTTAGCGGCTTCCTCAGTAGATCGTACCTGGGGAAAAATAAGAGGAATTATTGAACATACATGGCAAAAATCAAGCCGCATATGCGATACTTTGAAGGGTGTGTACCGCTTACTAACAGACTCCTTGCAGGCGCCCTTGTACAATGTCTTCTGTAGGTCCTCAGTGTGATTCATGAATACCTCACAGGCCTTGTAGAGTTCTGGCTTTTCTATTCTCAGTCCCGTGGCCCTCATCTGATAGACAGTGAATCTCCGTATATGCTTCAGCATTCTGAGGGAGGTCTGTTTCGATAGCTGGAGGTTTCCGAGTTTTTCAAAAAATTCATTGATTTTATTTGGCTTCAGTAGGTACTCCAGGGTTACTCTTCTCGGGTTCACAAAGAAGAGGAACCTGGAAACATTTGAGACCTCCTGTTGGCAGTTTGGCACCCCGTGTGTAATGGTTAGGTATGAGCGGAAACCTTTGAACATAGCGTCGTTCATTGAGTGTCGCTTATACAAGCCGGCCATCTTTGTAGCGGTGCGATTTTTGTCCTTCCACTGCCTTTTCTGAATTCTTAAATCGCTACCGTCAGTGACCTCCTCATCTTCCATGGGGTCAGAACAGGCCCCTGTGTGGGCAGTCTCTGAGCGAGGGCTTTCTTGAAAACTTTCCACAGGCTGTAAAAGTGAAGCCTCATCCGATGCATCTGGCTCTGCCAGGGGCAGGGGGCTTTCTGCAGGCCGTAAAAGCAAAGGGATATCGATCTCATCCGAATCTAGCTCCGTCAGGGGCATAGTGCCTGGGCAGAGCTCCAAAATGGCTGGTGGTACCTGAGCGGGCTCTTCAGAGATCAGTGGCGGGATTTGATGCTCAAACCTAGGCTTGTTGGCTATTAAAAATCCGCGACCTTCTAAGAAGGATACAGTCTCCTCCAAGGACTGGAGAGGCTTGAGGTCATTGAAGCGGATAGTTGTACCTCTTTCGGCAATGCATTTGAGCTGAAACTTGGCTGATGCAAGGGCAGCTTTTATATCAGAATCACTCTGGGTCCTCAGACATGTCCTCCTAAGATGTGTGGAAAGGTATTTCGTTGCTCTGTGGCATACGGGACATGTAAGTGGAGTCCGGGGGTGACTGCGGGGATACAAGCAATAGAACCGGTCACCTTCCCTGCACGTATGTCATATGTCTATATGTGGTGGACGAATGTCTTCTACTCACCGCTCCATTTTGAAGTGTCCAGCATAACAGTCCGGTAACCCGTGCGCACCTCGGGGTGTGAGTCAGCCACACGTGAAAGACGCCAGCGGAGGTGATCGGAAATAACTTGCCGGAAATCCGCATACCTCATCACGGGGGGTGAACCAGCCACATGGTTGACGCCTCTACGGATGCCGAGCACCAATAGTGCTGGGGCAAAGATCTCCGCTTCGAGCCGTCTGTCATGATCACTTCCGTGGCATCACGGCGGTTGACACATCCCAAGCGGTGGCGCCTATACGGTTGAGGATCATCCATATCGTTTCTGTAACGATCCCTCCCTGGATACATCCGTCATGATCACATATACAGCACCCCTGAGGTAGACTCAACCACAGGGATGGCGCCTACACCGCTGACGAGCATGCGTCGCTTTCATGGAAGACATTCCGACTGGCTCCGTCTTTCACTATCAACTCATGGTGGCAAAAGCAGTAAGCGCTTGCTTTTACGCTTGCCAAGAGTCTGACGACCCGGGTTCGAACCCTGTCATGGCTGGGAAGTGATATGTATTCTGTGGACTTAGAAAATGTTTTACCTGTGACAGACTTCCAGGTGGTCCGTTTTTCGTAAAGAACACGCCCGCTTGGGTGCTGGATCTCCAGAAGGCGACAATGGAGATCTTGGTGGCGACAGATGTAGGCCGTGTTTTGTGCATGCCAGCCCCGTGGGTAGCCCTCCAGCTAGGAGTTCCCCTTACCGTTTGGTCCGCGTCTCCTAGGGGGACTCTTTCTGGTTGGCTGCCCGAGTCGGGTGCACATTCCTGGGTTACTCAATCCACGAATCCTTCTGCTTGGGTGCTGGATCCTCCAGAAGGCGACAATGGAGATCTTGGTGGCGGCAGACGGACAGATGTAGGCCGTGTTTTGTGCATGCCAGCCCCGTGGGTAGCCCTCCAGCTAGGAGTTCCCCCTACCGTTTGGTCCGCGTCTCCTAGGGGGGACTCTTTCTGGTTGGCTGCCCGAGTCGGGTGCACATTCCTGGGTTACTCAATCCACGAATCCTTCTGCTTGGGTGCTGGATCCTCCAGAAGGCGACAATGGAGATCTTGGTGGCGGCAGACGGACAGATGTAGGCCGTGTTTTGTGCATGCCAGCCCCGTGGGTAGCCCTCCAGCTAGGAGTTCCCCCTACCGTTTGGTCCGCGTCTCCTAGGGGGACTCTTTCTGGTTGGCTGCCCGAGTCGGGTGCACATTCCTGGGTTACTCAAGCCACGAATCCTTCTGCTTGGGTGCTGGATCCTCCAGAAGGCGACAATGGAGATCTTGGTGGCGGCAGACGGACAGATGTAGGCCGTGTTTTGTGCATGCCAGCCCCGTGGGTAGCCCTCCAGCTAGGAGTTCCCCTTACCGTTTGGTCCGCGTCTCCTAGGGGGGACTCTTTCTGGTTGGCTGCCCGAGTCGGGTGCACATTCCTGGGTTACTTGAGCCACGAAGCCTTCTGCTTGGGTGCTGGATCTCCAGAAGGCGACAATGGAGATCTTGGTGGCGGCAGATGGACAGATGTAGGCCGTGTTTTGTGCATGCCAGCCCCGTGGGTAGCCCTCCAGCTAGGAGTTCCCCCTACCGTTTGGTCCACGTCTCCTAGGGGGACTCTTTCTGGTTGGCTGCCCGAGTCGGGTGCACATTCCTGGGTTACTGGAGCCACGAATCCTCCTGCTTGGGTGCGGGATCTCCAGAAGGCGAAAATGGAGATCTTGGTGTCGGTAGATAGACAAATGTAGGCCGCGCCCGGCTGAAACAAAACGACTGTTCCTTTGGGCGGGACAACTATGGTGGATCACTTTGGCCGCGGCCGGGCTGTGAACTCCCGACCCCCAGCTCAGACCCACCCTGAGTAGATTCGGAAGGGGGCTTAATGGTCGGTTGGCGGGCTTAATATTCGTCCTGTAGCGGTCGGTTGGTGGGCTTAATATTCGTCCTGTAGCGGTCGGTTGGTGGGCTTAATATTCGTCCTGTAGCGGTCGGTTGGTGGGCTTAATATTCGCCCTGAAAGCGGTGGCTGGAAGTCAGAGAGTGAAATATATGTCTGAGAGTGTCCCAAATGAGGCCCCAAACTGGGGGTGAAATTTCTGGATCCTGGGCGGAAGGTTGAATTTTGGGTGAAAAAACCGAATTTTGGGACTTAGAAAAATTTCGAGATGTGACAGACTTCCAGGAAGGGGAGCGTCTCGGGAGGTGTACCCAGGAGGCTTCCAGGAGCCTGGGTACACTTTTCAGAAAGTACCGTTGGGACTTAGAAAAATTTTCAGGATTTTTGGACTTAGTGCGTTTTTTGGATTTTTGTGCAAAAATCAGATTTCCCCTTCTCCCACCGCTCTGGGGCGTCAATATGATGTGGGGACCCGAGGGAGAGTGCCTCCCATGAGGGTAGAATGTGTGACTTTTGGGGGGAAAGTCGAATTATGGAGCAAAAACCATTTTTTGGGACTTAGAAAAATTTCGAGATGTGTCAGACTTCCAGGAAGGGGGCGCCTCGGGAGGTGTACCCAGGAGGCTTCCAGGAGCCTGGGTACACTTTTCAGAAAGTACCGTTGGGACTTAGAAAAATTTTCAGGATTTTTGGACTTAGTGCGTTTTTTGGATTTTTGTGCAAAAATCAGATTTCCCCTTCTCCCACCGCTCTGGGGCGTCAATATGATGTGGGGACCCGAGGGAGAGTGCCTCCCATGAGGGTAGAATGTGTGACTTTTGGGGGGAAAGTCGAATTATGGAGCAAAAACCATTTTTTGGGACTTAGAAAAATTTCGAGATGTGTCAGACTTCCAGGAAGGGGGCGCCTCGGGAGGTGTACCCAGGAGGCTTCCAGGAGCCTGGGTACACTTTTCAGAAAGTACCGTTGGGACTTAGAAAAATTTTCAGGATTTTTGGACTTAGTGCGTTTTTTGGATTTTTGCGCAAAAATCAGATTTCCCCTTCTCCCACCGCTCTGGGGCGTCAATATGATGTGGGGACCCGAGGGAGAGTGCCTCCCATGAGGGTAGAATGTGTGACTTTTGGGGGGAAAGTCGAATTATGGAGCAAAAACCATTTTTTGGGACTTAGAAAAATTTCGAGATGTGTCAGACTTCCAGGAAGGGGGCGCCTCGGGAGGTGTACCCAGGAGGCTTCCAGGAGCCTGGGTACACTTTTCAGAAAGTACCGTTGGGACTTAGAAAAATTTTCAGGATTTTTGGACTTAGTGCGTTTTTTGGATTTTTGTGCAAAAATCAGATTTCCCCTTCTCCCACCGCTCTGGGGCGTCAATATGATGTGGGGACCCGAGGGAGAGTGCCTCCCATGAGGGTAGAATGTGTGACTTTTGGGGGGAAAGTCGAATTATGGAGCAAAAACCATTTTTTGGGACTTAGAAAAATTTCGAGATGTGTCAGACTTCCAGGAAGGGGGCGCCTCGGGAGGTGTACCCAGGAGGCTTCCAGGAGCCTGGGTACACTTTTCAGAAAGTACCGTTGGGACTTAGAAAAATTTTCAGGATTTTTGGACTTAGTGCGTTTTTTGGATTTTTGTGCAAAAATCAGATTTCCCCTTCTCCCACCGCTCTGGGGCGTCAATATGATGTGGGGACCCGAGGGAGAGTGCCTCCCATGAGGGTAGAATGTGTGACTTTTGGGGGGAAAGTCGAATTATGGAGCAAAAACCATTTTTTGGGACTTAGAAAAATTTCGAGATGTGTCAGACTTCCAGGAAGGGGGCGCCTCGGGAGGTGTACCCAGGAGGCTTCCAGGAGCCTGGGTACACTTTTCAGAAAGTACCGTTGGGACTTAGAAAAATTTTCAGGATTTTTGGACTTAGTGCGTTTTTTGGATTTTTGCGCAAAAATCAGATTTCCCCTTCTCCCACCGCTCTGGGGCGTCAATATGATGTGGGGACCCGAGGGAGAGTGCCTCCCATGAGGGTAGAATGTGTGACTTTTGGGGGGAAAGTCGAATTATGGAGCAAAAACCATTTTTTGGGACTTAGAAAAATTTCGAGATGTGTCAGACTTCCAGGAAGGGGGCGCCTCGGGAGGTGTACCCAGGAGGCTTCCAGGAGCCTGGGTACACTTTTCAGAAAGTACCGTTGGGACTTAGAAAAATTTTCAGGATTTTTGGACTTAGTGCGTTTTTTGGATTTTTGTGCAAAAATCAGATTTCCCCTTCTCCCACCGCTCTGGGGCGTCAATATGATGTGGGGACCCGAGGGAGAGTGCCTCCCATGAGGGTAGAATGTGTGACTTTTGGGGGGAAAGTCGAATTATGGAGCAAAAACCATTTTTTGGGACTTAGAAAAATTTCGAGATGTGTCAGACTTCCAGGAAGGGGGCGCCTCGGGAGGTGTACCCAGGAGGCTTCCAGGAGCCTGGGTACACTTTTCAGAAAGTACCGTTGGGACTTAGAAAAATTTTCAGGATTTTTGGACTTAGTGCGTTTTTTGGATTTTTGCGCAAAAATCAGATTTCCCCTTCTCCCACCGCTCTGGGGCGTCAATATGATGTGGGGACCCGAGGGAGAGTGCCTCCCATGAGGGTAGAATGTGTGACTTTTGGGGGGAAAGTCGAATTATGGAGCAAAAACCATTTTTTGGGACTTAGAAAAATTTCGAGATGTGTCAGACTTCCAGGAAGGGGGCGCCTCGGGAGGTGTACCCAGGAGGCTTCCAGGAGCCTGGGTACACTTTTCAGAAAGTACCGTTGGGACTTAGAAAAATTTTCAGGATTTTTGGACTTAGTGCGTTTTTTGGATTTTTGTGCAAAAATCAGATTTCCCCTTCTCCCACCGCTCTGGGGCGTCAATATGTTGAGGGGACCCGAGGGAGAGTGCCTCCCATGAGGGTAGAATGTGTGGTTTTTGGGGGGAAAGTCGAATTATGGAAGAAATTGAGTTTTGAGGACAAAAAAGTGTTTTGAGGACAAAAAAGTTTCTTGAGGACAAAAAAGTTTCTCGAGGACAAAAAAGTGTTTTGAGGACAAAAAAGTTTCTTGAGGACAAAAAAGTGTTTTGCGAACAAAAAATGGAATTTTGTGATTTTGTGTAAAAATAAGTAATTTCCCCTACTTCCACCACAGGGGGGCTTCAGTATGTTGTAGGGCCCCCAGGGAGGGTCCCCCAACTGGGTTTAAAGTTTGTGGATCCTGGGCAGAAAGTTGAATTTTGGATGAAAAACCGAATTTTGGGACTTAGAAAAATTTCAAGCTGAGCAGTGACAGACTTCCAGGCAGGGGAGCCTCTCTGGAGGTGTACCGAAAACAGTTCCAGGAGCTGAGGTCATTTTCGAACATTTTTTGTTCGCTCAAATTTTTTTTGTTTTTGAGCTCTAAAAAGCTGTTATTATCAATTGGCTCAAAAATTTCAAGTGTCATGAGCTAGTACATGTTGGAGGAATACGTTTTAGGCAAAAAATTGCAAAAAAAAAAATCCAAGTGAAAAAGAACCGGAATGGGGAATTTCTGACTGCTGTAGCAGCCGCACAGTTCCAGGAGGTCGGATACATTTCCGACTTTGTCCCGCTCATTGAAGTACATTGTCCCGCAATGCAAATACATAGTAATGCGCACCTGCGGGAGAATATAGGAGAGAGTGGGCTCTCTCTACCCCGATGTATGGCGGTTGTTCCTATGGTTCTCTGGCTCGGGTAGGCGACTTAGAAGGTGGTCCCTCTTGTCGTGGAAGTTGCAAAATACGGCCGAGACTGAACTTCCACGGCTCCAGGAGGGACTTTTGCTGGTCGTGCGTCCCAAGTGAGAGAGGCGATCCTGGGGTACCTGAGCCTGACCAGACCCTCCCTCGGTGGTCCCTGGTCTTCTGAAGGGTGATGGCATTCAGGGGGGCAAATCTGGAGTCCGTGGCCGAGTTTGGGCTCTAGAAGGCGGACGCCCCTTCTGACCATGTCCCCTCAGAGCCGGCTGGATGGTTCATGGTCCGCGGCTTTGTCTGGTGGTCTGTGCCCAAGCCGGAGAAGCTGTCCTGGGGTACATGAGCTTTGACCAGACCCTCCCTCGGCGGTCCCTGGTTCTCTGGAGGTGATGGCTGTCAGGGGGGCAAATCTGGAGTCCTCGTGGGAAGGAGGGCTCTGGAAGGCGGACGCCCCCTCTGACTATGTCCCCTCAGAGCAGGCTGGATGGTTCACGGTCCGCGGCTTTGTCTGGCGGTCCATGCCCAAGCCGGAGAAGCTATCCTGGGTACCTGAGCTTCGACCAGACCCTCCCTCGGTGGTCCCTGGTTCTCTGGAGGCGATGGCTGTTGTCAGGGGGGGCAAATCTGGAGTCCTCGTGGGAAGGAGGGCTCTGGAAGGCGGACGCCCCCTCTGACTATGTCCCCTCAGAGCATGCTCGATGGTTCTCAGTCCCTGGCTTTGGCTTTTTGGCCATCCTGGGGTACATTCTTGCCAAAAAAAACGACTAAGTGAAAAAGAACCGGAATGAGGAATTTTCTAGGTGCCGCATCCGCCCTACAGTGACTTGAGGCCGGGTACAGTTCCGACTTCGTCCCCTTAAAGTGGGGACGTTGTCCCGCAATGCAAATACATAGGAATGCGCACCTCTGGCAGAATGTACTTGAGAGAGTGTCGTCTCTCTACCCCGATAGAAAGCAGTTGTTTCTCTGGTTCCCCGACTCGGGTAGGCGACTTGGCATGTGGTCCCTCTCGTCTGGAAGTTGCGCACTCCGGCTGAGACCGAACTTCCACAGCTCCGAGAGGGACTTTTGCCGATCGCGCATCCCAAGCGAGAGAGGCAATGCTGGGGTACCCAAGCCTGACCAGACCCTCCCTCGGCGGTCCCTGGTTCTCTGGAGGTGATGGCTTTCGGGGGGCAAATCCGGAGTCCTCGTCCGAAAGGGGGGGCTCCGGAAGGCGGACGCCCCTCTCGTCCACGTCCTCTCAGAGCGGTCTTATCCTCCGATCGATCTGGCACGGCGCTCCCGGGTGGGGAGGTGGTGCTGCTCGCTCGACCCGGGCTTTGGAGCTCGCGTCGGTTTACGGTGAGCGGTGTCCTTCCTCCTGTACCCCCGGGCTTCCACCACCTATCTTTGGGCGCGCACGCCGGCCGTCACCTCCCGTTCGAGGACGGAGGCGGCCGAGCTGTGGGAAGTTTGAATCGCACCGAACGATGAACAGTGGTCTGACGACCCACGCGGGCGAACGGCGGGGCGCCCACCCACCCCGGTGTGGGGGCCAGCCGTCCGAATCGCTCCCCGCGTGGGGAAGCACAGTGTTAGCAAGGGCGGCCCTTTTCGAAGTTCCAGATGCGCAGCCCTGCCCGTGGAGGTCCGTGCCACGCATCGCCCGAAGGGCGGCCTCCGCGGCGGGCACCAGCGAGAGCGGCGGCGGTGGGTGGCGTTTCCACGCCGCTGCCGAGCTCCGCGCCACTAGTCTTTCCCGAGCCCCTACGTTAGTGGGGGGGATGACAGAGCTGTGGAGGCAGGCGAGGGGGGGTTCTCACTGCGCGGTGTGCCCCCACCCGACTCGCCATCGCCTTCCGCTCCTCGTACGTCGTCCTCCGAGGTGGCTCGGAAGGGAGAGGGAGAGGGAGAGCGAGAGAGCGAACGCCCCCCGAGCGAGGGGAAGATGGAGAAGGGAGCGATTTGAATGGGGCGAGAGGTGAAGGGAGTACGGCAGAACGCTGCCCTGCGCACCCCCCGTGTTCCCGCCAGGCAGGGGAACAGCCCTGGGAGGAAAAGCCGCTTGGGCATCCCTTTGAGGACGGGCAAGAG
>NW_027362457.1:0-25000 GCF_039654945.1 Dendrobates tinctorius | reverse complement strand
ACGTTTAAAAGTGTGGCGGAACACAAATGTTTGAGGGGTCAGAACATTTGTGTTGGTGGCGTGGCGGGAGTGGTCCTCGAGGTTGGTGGTGCCAGGAAATGGCGGTTTGGATGGGGGGGGGGATCTGTAAGGTCCTGGACTCCCCCTTGGGCGGATTAATATGGAACGGAACATAATGGTCACACCGAGGAACAGAAGCGGAAATACACGGGTATTTCGGGCGGATATTGTCCGGTCGAGTCTATTAGTGTCTCTGAGTTGGTGCTTAGCGGCTAGAGGCAGGACTCATTCTGGGGACAAGGTTTATGGGGTCATTGACCTGTGGCAGTTACAATTCTTGGGCCTCGAGGACCGCCCCTCCTTTGGGAACATTGTTTATAAATGTTTTGTTAAAATGTTAATAAATGGCTGCTGTGGCCAATTTATCCAATAAAGGTGTGTGAGTCGTCATTTAATGGGTATGCAAGCTTAAAGTGGATGGGGAGGAGTTCTATAGGAATCGCGAATACCCATTGTCAAGTGAGGCCGTACTGGGCCGCAGGCAATCGAAGGGAGGACGACATGACAGGGTTGAGGGGAACTATAGGAAAAGTTACATGTAAGGGGTTTTTGGTAAGGAAGGGGTTAAAGGTTTTGAATAATAGCAAGGGGACGAGGCTTCAGGGTGGAGGAGGGGTCACAAGGGGGGAAGTAGGGGGAGAACTATAAGAAGGCATAGCCATTTGAGTGGGGCAACCATTTTAGGTGCCCCATCACACTAGTAACAAGCTCCCACCCATCCGCCCTTTGTTATTTGGGTCATGGTGGAATCGTCTTCAGGAACTATAGATACGGGGTGTATAGAGGGTTAAGAATTCCGATTCACTAGGAAATGTTTACATTTATGTACATTTGTCATGGCAGCTTGGCGTGGCAGGAGTGGTCCTCGAGGTTGGTGGTGCCAGGAAATGGCGGTTTGGAGGGGGGGGGATCTGTAAGGTCCTGGACTCCCCCTTGGGCGGATTAATGTGGAACGGAACATAATGGTCACACCGAGGAACAGAAGCGGAAATACGCTGGTATTTCGGGCGGATATTGTCCGGTCGAGTCTATTAGTGTCTCTGAGTTGGTGCTTAGCGGCTAGAGGCAGGACTCATTCTGGGGACAAGGTTTATGGGGTCATTGACCTGTGGCAGTTACAATTCTTGGGCCTCGAGGACCACCCCTCCTTTGGCAACATTGTTTATAAATGTTTTGTTAAAATGTTAATAAATGGCTGCTGTGGCCAATTTATCCAATAAAGGTGTGCAAGTCGTCATTTAATGGGTATGGCAAGCTTAAAGTGGATGGTGGATGGGGAAGAGTTCTATAGGAATCGCGAATACCCATTGTCATGCCATCTCCACCGCTCTCATTACACAAGTATAAAACATATAATACTGGTGGATAAAAGAAGACTGAGCACAAGACCTTCACAGCAGTCTACACATCATAGGGGAGATCTCATTACACCTTCTCTCCATCTACCTGATGATCCTGAGGAGCATTGGGATCTTCTTGTTTACAGTCCTGTGGAAGAGGAGGACGGGGACATCTCTCTGGTGTTGTCCTCTTACTGGATAGAACTGGAGGAAACACATACAGGGACTGAATTCATTGTTTACATACAGATAATTATAGGCCGTGTGTATTTAGTCCTGTATATTACCTGGTGATGTGAGGGGCTGGGGAACCTCCATCATGATGTCCTTGTACAGATCTTTGTGTCGTTCTAAATACTCCCACTCCTCCATGGAGAAATAGACAGCGACATCCTGACACCTTATAGGAACCTGACACATACAATGATACCGTCATCCCCCCCGATCCCTTCATAGTGTTACTGTATAATGTCCCAGCATTCCCAGCAGTGTCACCTCTCCAGTCAGCAGCTCAATCATCTTGTAGATGAGTTCTAGGATCTTCTGGTCATTGATGTCCTCATGTATCAGGGTATAAGGTGGAGGCCCCGTGATTGGGCTCAGGGGTCTTCCCCATCCCTCAGACACAGGGTCCTGACAGTGTTCACTAGAGGTCTTCTTCACTACTGTGTAATCCTGGTTATGGAGAGGCACATTAATAAATCTCACTACAGACATCTCCAGAGTCCTCACCTCTCCAGTTCTGTCCATCTGTTATTCCCATAGATAAGAATGATGTAATGTGATGTCATCAGAATCTCTCACCTCTCCAGCAAGCCGGAAGAGGATCTCTAGGGTGAGGTGTAATATCCTCTCTGCCATCCTGTCTCTGTCCGTATCCTTCCTTGATGGGTAAATCAGGAAAATTCTCTTATTTAGAAGATCTTCACTGAGAGGATCCGATATTGTAGAGACCTGAATGAGAAGAAGATGAGCCGATGTAACATCATAAAAATCCTGTGTAATAATACAATTACTGGAGATAAGGGAAACATATGAGATTTATTATTTTACAGTATTTAGTTTTCTTCTTTACATCTACTAATAAAACCTATATAGCGTTGGAGTCCTGGGTTCGAATCCCACCAAGGACAACATCTGCAAGGAGTTTGTATGTTCTCCCCGTGTTTGCGTGGATTTCCTCTGGGTTCTCCGGTTTCCTCCCACATTCCAAAGACATACTGATAGGGAATTTAGATTGTGAGCCCCATCGGGGACAGTGATGATAATGTGTGCAAACTGTAGAGTGCTGCGGAATATGTTAGTGCTATATAAAAATTAAAGATTATTATTATTATATTTTAGGCCACAGACAACAAGCAGTTTCTCCCTCGGAGTCGGCAGCTGAATATTTTTCTCATAGACTCATCTTCCATAACGCTAATTCTCGTCTCATTTAGGCTTGTTTCACATTTGCGGACGGAGGGCTGCAGACTTCCCTCGTGAAGCCCCTCCCCCTCCGGTCAGCTCCACCTATTTCTGCATGCGGCTTGCGTAAGTATATGAACCGGTAAGGTAAAAAAACTTCAATTGTATTTACAAGGAGCCTTACAAAAGTATAGATATAGAATATAAAAAACAACCTTTATTACAGTCTAGATAAAAGACAAAACAACCACACAAAAACACAAACAACCGTGTCACCTACTGAACCCTAATGGGGGTCCTGATATGAAACTGCCTACCAGCAGAGGTTGGCACCCTAAACATAATCGAGATTGGCGCCCCCGCTCAACGACAGCTGTACCCTAAATCTCCTAGATGACCCTGGATAAATGCAGCACGCGGTCACTCAAATAATAATAATAAATCTTTATTTTTATATAGCGCTAACATATTCCGCAGCGCTTTACAGTTTGCACACATTTTCATCACTGTCCCCGATGGGGCTCACAATCTAAATTCCCTATCAGTATGTCTTTTGGAGTGTGGGAGGAAACCGGAGTGCCCGGAGGAAACCCACGCAAACACGGGGAGAACATACAAACTCCTTGCAGATGTTGTCCTTGGTGGGAACCCAGGACCCCAGCGCTGCAAGGCTGCAGCACTAACCACTGAGCCACCGTGCTGCCCCATAAATAACCAGGAAAGGAGTGTATAGGAATTGCCAAAAAAGTAGTAGTTGGGTAGGCAACAATAGAAAAAAATTGCAAAAACAGTGCAATTGACAAAGACAATAAAGTGACGTGTGCAGAACAAATGAGTACTATCAGCGGAGGTTGGTACCCTACTGGTCAGTGGAATGGTGCCCCCGCTCCACGACGGCTCACCCTCAATAGACCCTGATATAACTGATAGTAAAACATTAGGGTGACATAATAATATATCTGGAAGGCATAATTCATGACAAAATCAACAAAATATAATCAAAGATTGTTTTGAGGATGGATAGGCAAAACCTCAACGCGTTTCTCCTAACAGGATCATCAGGAGGTAGATAGTTAGATGTAGGTTCCCGAGGAGAACTGCTCCAGTCTGTGCACTGTGAGTACTAAGGCTCCATACTACAGGTCTGATGTAGTGATGCCATTGTACCTGCAGTGCACGAAGTCTCAGACTCACAAGCGAAGGGCTGAATGGTGGATCAAGAGCTTCTGACTCCCTGATTCACTATTCTATTCAATGGTATCACCGTCATGAGAGTGTGGATATCCCTGAAATTGTGATGATGGGAAGAAGAGGGTGACTAATACCAAACCCCACTGAGCCCTGCCAATTCATAGGCACCAAAGCAACCAAGTGGGCTTCTGTTTTGGATGATACACTCCTGCCTATCCAACTATCATGTGGTAAATATCTCTTAGTGTGACGCCCCTGAGGGTTCAGTCACCACAGAGGTACTGCACCTCCTCCTGAGGTGTAGTATCCCACTACCCAGGTAAGATGGAGACACCTGACCAGACTCCAGCACCTGCATCCAGCACAGACACCTTAGAACAGCAGAGCACCCTCTATGACCCCTGCTTGGTTCATGAAGGGTGCTGGGAGGTGGGTGGAGCTTAGGTTGCACTAGAGAGCGGGAGAACTGATAGGAAGTCAGGATCAGTTCCCCAGAGAGGGATGGAGTGAGAGGACATATATGCAGCAGCTCCCTGTGAGCTGGAGCTGCTGGGAAGGAAAGGAGCAGAAAGCGTTCTCCAGAAGGAAAGGAAAGAATGGGACGTGTGGAGGAGAGCTGGGGACTGGGGCTAGATCAGAGCCCTTCTCCAAGCTTCTCCGGAGCCCTTCTCCAAGCTTATGCGCCAGAGGCCGGGTGCCGGAATCCGAGGCTGCGTGGATGCTAATGATCCTACAGCAGAAGCCGGAGGAATAGAAGCTGTGAACGCTTTATTCCCAACTAAGACTCGATGACACTGTAGCAACATGTGTGAGCCAGGACATGATTGTAAGGAGTCCCTGAAGTAGGCTACAGCTACCTGTCATGCGAGGGAGTTCTAAGTAACAGCAAGAAAGAGGAACTAGAGTGTAATTCATAACTACAAGTACTTCAGATTAGCGCTAGTAAGGAGACGTCTAGAAAAGGCACATACGGACAGGAGTGCTGGAAAGGTGTACTTTACTTGCCTGGGAGTTGGCTGAGCCCCTCACCTGGAGGACACAGCACTGAAGCGGGCATCTATGAGCATCAGAAAACAATGAGAAAAGCTTTGGAACTGCCTTCTTTCTGCACCATCTACCTCAACATCTACCATCACTGCCCTGGGACTACAGCTCTGCCTGTGGAGAGCTATTACACCTCTACTGCATCATACCATCTGTCCCAGAGGATCTGCACTGCAGCGCTGGTCACCTCTGACCAGATACCACAGGTGGCATCACAAACTTATCTGCACATAAACTTCAGCATCTATCCTCTTATTTTACATGGACACTCAGGGCCACGGACCGGGTCACTGTCACCGTGACACATCCTTTTAAGACACCAGCCCGGGACCGAGTAAACCCACTACCCTGGGGGTGCTCCAATAGATCTTGGGTTCATTAGTATTTGCATCAAGAATGAGGCTGAGTATTTATTAATTGTTGGTGGTCGGTACAATATTGTGTATGTAGGGAGCAGTACTGTGGGAACATTAGAAAGTGGGGGATTGTAGTACTGTGGAAACATTATCCTGTGTGTGTGGGAAGCTGATATTGTGGGAACATTATAGTGTGGAGGGAATGACGGTAGTATGAGATTACACTGTGTGTGGTGGGATGGTGGTACTGTGGAAACTTTGTACTGCGTGTGGGGGTATGGCGATACTATAAGAAGATTATACTGTGTTTGGTGAACTGGTGGTACTATGGGAACATTATAGTGTGTGGTGGGCTGGTGGTACTGTGAGAAGATTATACTGTGTGTGGGGGGATGGTGGTACTGTGAGAAGATTATACTATGTGTGGTGGGATGGTGGTACTGTGAGAAGATTATACTATGTGTGGGGGTATGGCGATACTGTGGAGTATCTTTTGTGTGAGAGATGCGAGTACTGTGGAAACTTTATACTGTGTGAGGGGCATCATATATACTGCACAAGGGGTGTAAAAAGGTGTGCCATAAAAAAGAATCCTCAGGGCTGTGCTACATTTGTACAAAAAGACTGCCATATGCCATCTACATGGGACCCTGTGGAACCAATGGGAAGAGTATAGATGGTATACCAGGTCAGATGACCATGATGATGCAGTTTGCTAATATTATAAAGACCATAGCCCCAAAGGCAGAACAGATTTGGTGCCAAGCAAAGGCATGGGGTGACAGATAAAAATCTGCAGTACCAAGCCATGGAAAAGTGCCCAAGGCAACTGGTTGTGGCGGCAGAACCCTGCTTACAGGGACAAAGTGAGGGCATTACACTGTGTGGGGTCCAAGAAAGGGGCCCTGTATTATGAGAGCAATCAGTTTCTTCACTTCCTGTCTTCCATAGTTGGGTCGTATGTATCTATTACAGAACAAACAAAAACGTGTGTACTGTATATATATATATATATATATATTTATGTGTGTTTATCAGCCACGCCCACTCCACATAGCCCCACCTAATCTTTAAGCATCTTTCATTTCACCAGAGCTGTTTAAAAGAAGCTGAGCTGTGATTGGTTGCTATGAACAACAGTTTTCCCACTCCACAGCACCTCAGCAGACACTGACCGGGTGAGAGAAATCTAGCATTCCCGGGAACATAAGCTCCCAGCCATTGTCTGCCCCCCAGAAAGGAGCAGAGAGAACATGATAGAAATGAATCCCCCCTCCTCTATTACTACCACGCTCTATTGTTACCAGCATAGAAAATCGCATCATCAGTGGCCGCACACAGAGCCGCACTGCCAGGTTACATTACAGCACATCTCCAGGAACTCCCTGCTCAGCGCCACCCAGATGGGGATTATGGGACGAAGGATGTGTGATGGGTATATGGACACTGGACTATGGGATGGAGGATATGTATGATGGGTATGTAGGCACAGGACTATGGGATGGAGGATGTGTGATGGGTATATGGGCATGGGACTATGGGATGGAGGATATGTATGATGGTATATGGGCACGGGACTATGGGATAGAGGATATGTATAATGGTATATGGGCACTGGACTATGGGATAGAGGATATGTGTGATGGGTATATGGGCATGGTACTATGGGATGGAGGATATGTATGATGGGTATATGGGCACGGGACTATGAGATGGCGGATATGTATGATGGTATATGGACACTGGACTATATGATGGAGGAAATGTATGATGGTATATGGACACTGGACTATGAGATGGAGGATGTGTGATGGGTATATGGGCACGGGACTATTGGATGGAGGATATGTATGATGGGTATATGGGCACAGGACTAAGGGATGGAGGATGTGTGATGGGTATATGGGCATGGGACTATGGGATGAGGATATGTATGATGGGTATATGGGCACGGGACTATGAGATGGCGGATATGTATGATGGTATATGGACACTGGACTATATGATGGAGGAAATGTATGATGGTATATGGACACTGGACTATGAGATGGAGGATGTGTGATGGGTATATGGGCACGGGACTATTGGATGGAGGATATGTATCATGGGTATATGGCACAGGACTATGGGATGGAGGGTGTGTTGTGGGTATATGGGCACTGGACTATAGGATGGAGGATGTGTGGTGGGTATATGGGCACAAGACTATGGGATGGAGCAGAGGCATAGCTAGGGGTTCAGCTCGGGGAGAGGGGCAAAAATCTGAGCGGGCCCATAACGGTAACCCTGATTACAACTCAGGTGGTACACCCTGTGTCAGTACCTCTGGGTGGACCCCTACAGCAAGGGGCCCGGGGCACCTGCACCCTCTGCCCCCCTGGTAGCTACGCTACTGGGATGGAGGATGTGTATGATGGGTATATGGGCACTGGACTATGGGATGGAGGATATATATGATGGGTATATGGGCACTGGACTATGGGATGGAGAATATGATGGGTATATGGGCATGAAACTATGGGATGGAGGATGTGTATGATGGGTATATGGGCACTGGACTATGGGATGGAGGATAATCGTTATAATTTGTTATAACTAACCACAGTAAGTTACTATGTCCGGGCAACGCCGGGCTCTTCAGCTAATGATTCTTATAAAGTGGCAACAAAACCCCCCAAAAAAGTCTCTGTGCTGAAGGAGTTAATTCCCCCCCCCAGTAATGGGGAATCTCCAGCACCTACCTCCACCCGCAGAGCCGCACTCCACATAGAGAATAATGGAGCCTCCAGCACCGACCTCCACCCGCAGAGCCGCACTCCACATATACGGCTGCTCTGTGCGCACAGGACCTGTGATGAGGTCACAGGGGGGAGGAGTCAGGAGTCACATGATATCCGGAGTGCAGACGCTACATGGAGCCTTCTCCTCAGTCAGTGACCTTCCCGCCATTATTTCCCCTCACTACTGGCACAATTCCCCCGCGCCGCCTTTTCTACACAGTGTTGTGTGTGGAATGTAACGTGTGATTTCTCTGGAGACAAATAGACCCCACACATGAGGGAATTATCACCAGTTACCGGACGGCTACTATATGGCGGCATATGATTGTGCCATCGACTTCATTCCAGGAGCGAAAATGACAAAATCTTGTTTATTTAACCCCTTCCAGAGTCCGGCTGAGGCTCATATTCGGCCATCCACCTCTCCAGTCACCGAGGGTTTTTTTGTTAAAAGGATGGAGGGCTGCGTCTGTTCTTGGATTTTAAAGAGATTAAAGGGAATCTGTCACCTATTTTTAGCCCTATAAGCTGCGGCCACCGCCATCAGGGGCTTATCTACAGCATTCTGTAATGCATTCTGTAATGCTGTAGATAAGCCCCGATGTAACCTGAAAGATAAGAAAAATGAGAAATATTATACTCATCCAGGGGCGGTCCGGGTCCGATGGGTGTCGCGGTCCGGCGCCTTCCATCTTCTAGCCATGACGTCATCTTCTTTGCTTCCCGTCGCGGCTCTGGCCCGGGCATACTGCTCTGCCCTGTTGGGAAAGATCAGAGAGGTCCATCACTTGCGCACTGCAGTACTCTGCTCTGCCCTCAACAGGGCAGAGCAGTACGCCGGAGCCGTGACGGGAAGCAAAGAAGAGGACGTCATCGCTAGAAGATGGGTGGCGCCGGACACAACTGCTACACCCATCAGATCCAGACCGCCCCTGGGTGTGTATAACCTACAGTAATTCGTTTTTCTTTTCCTTCAGGTTACATCGGGGCTTATCTACAGCATTACGGAATGCATTACAGAATGCTGTAGATAAGCCCCTGATGGCTGTGGCCGCATCTTATATGCCAAAAAATAGATGACAGATTCCCTTTAATAAAATCACGGTTCACAGTCCCTATCCTTTACCCCTTATATCTGACCTGTTTGACCAATTATCTGGAGGTAAATGGTCATATATAAAATTTGGTGATGCCATTCAGGATTAATCAATGCTCCGGCAGTCTTTGAAAATGTCATAAATTGTATTTTTTTCTCACTGGTGGGTAGATTTATGGTAATTGACCTGGACAAAATATTAAGATACTCACGTACTATGGAGGAGCATGGTGAGAATGTCAGACAGGTTCTCCAGGTTCTACATGATAACTATTTATGTGGCGCACCTGAGGGTTCAGTCGCCACAGAGGTACTGCACCTCCTCCTGAGGTGTGGTACCCCACCATTCAGGTAAGGTGGAGACCCCTGACCACGCTACAACACCTGCATCCCACACAACACAGTAGTGTAGCAAAGCACCCTTTGGTGGCTCCCTGCTTGGAACACGAAGCATGCTGGGAGGCGGGTGGAGTTTAGTTTGCACTAAAGAGCAGGAAGAGGATAGGATATAGCGAGTTGGTCACAGGAGTCTGACGTGGTCGTACCTGTGTAAGAAGATCCCCTGAGAGGGATGGAGGAAAGTGCTGCAGTGCTGCAGCCGACCTCAGTGATCAGGGTCCGCTGGCAAAGGAAAGGAACACTGAAAGAAAGCCTGACTCTCCATAAGAAGGAAAGGATTAGTACGAAACATGAGGAGAGAAAGAGAACAGAGGAATGAGGGTTGGAAGAGAACCCCTCTCAAGTTCTGGGCGCAAGGCCAGGATCCGGTCCCCGATGTTGTTTGGATACTTATGGTCCCGCAACAGACACCGGAGGAATAGAAGTTTGTGATCACTTTATTCCCACATCAGACTTGGGGGCACAACAGCAATGAGAAAGAGAGCCGGGACTTGGTAGCAGAGAGTCCCCGAAGCAGGCTACAGCTGTCTGCCGTACAAGTAGAGTTCATAGGAACATCTGACAGGAGGAACTCCAGTGTAACTCAGTACTAGGAGTACTTCATTCCAAGGCGCTAAGAGGGAGACGTTCAGCAAAGGCACATATGTTGGCGGGGTGTTGGAAAGGAGTGCTTCATCTTGCCTGGAGGTTGACTGAGCTCCTGACCTGAAGGACACGGCACCGATGCGGGCTCTTGAGCCACCACAGACTGTGAGTAAAGCTTTGGAACTACATGCCCTGGTGTCCTCTACTTATTCCTGCGTCAACTGCCCAGCACTGCTACATCCCTTGCGCCCGACACCATCTAAGGGTCGCTTCATTCACTCTGCCCTGGGACTACAGCCCTGCCTGTGAAGGGCTTTACCATCACTGCTGCACCACACCATCCGTCCCAGAGGACCTTTCTGCAGCGTCGGCTTAACATCTACCTTGCCAAACACCACAGGTGGCGTCACGACTTACACATTGACACTGAGCATTTACAATGGGCGCCCAGGGCCACGGGCCGGGTTCCAGCTACCGTGACATCTCCCATTGAGGACCATCGGGCCTGGTACCGAGTACCCCACTGCCCTGGGTGTGAGGGTGACCCATTTGTTTGCTAACCTGGAGAAATGTCAATTTGTGGTACAGCATCTCCAGTTCTCAGGACATTTGGCTTCTGCATTCGGGTTTCAGATGGACCCGTTAAGGTCCCAACAGTCCTTGATTGTTTTTAACCAAATAACCTGAAAGCGTTACAGAGATTTCTTGTGGTCGAGATACTGGGGAAAAACAAGCGCAAAACAGGGTCTTAACCGATAACAAGATATAATGAAAATAGGGGAGCATAATGCTCATCTGATGGAGTTGCAACATGTCCAAACCATAAAAGAGCTGCTGCAGGACACAGAATAGTTGATCCAGGTACCGTATAATGTCTTTGTACCTGCTCTGCTGATGAAGACTATCAGATATGGAGATTTTCCTTAAAAATGTTTATTTAAATAGGTTTTCAAAGTCAACTAATTTCAAAGTCATGCAGGACCTCTTCCTCAGGATAAAACCTGATAGCGGATAAACATGCCAAGCTTCAAACGTTTTATATGCAGTCTTTTTGAAAAAGAAAAAAAACACCAAACAAAGCACGATATGTCAAAATTCCTGAGAAAGTCCATCAAACAAAGATAAGCCTTGGTTCCTGAAGGGATTAGAATAGCAGGAAGTTTACACCGAGTCACAGCAGAGAGAAGGATAACTCCCATTCTGCAGCGCAGACTGTAACCTGGTGAGAGTTATAATATCTCCTCTGAACTGCATCTGAACTACAGTAAATGATAAAGTGACTTTCCTTGTCTCCTGCCTTATTACTCCGTGCCTTTTACTTCCATCACAATCTCTGGGGGTCAGCCCTGGTTGGAGAGGGTTAAACATCTGCACTGCCATCACCATCTACTCCCCCAGGGATCATCTGCAGTGCCGGCTATACTACAGTCGAACAGTCCAACTGGCGTCACGAATCATTACATAAACTTTATCCCTAATCAATACTCCCCTTTTACATGACCGCCTTGGGCCATGGACCGGGTCACTGCCACTGTGACACATCCCTTTAAGACAACCGGCCCGGTACAGAGTATCCCACAGCCTCTGGGGCGCATCATTTTGGCATCAAGAACAGGATACCGTGCGTGCCTAAATTCCTACAGGAGCAATGACCTGCAGCAACAGAAGCGGTGAGTCGCACGCCAGCAAACTAGGGGGGGGAAGATGTCTAATCCCGGCGATGCTCAGGGTGCAGCAGCTGCAGCTCCCATATTGCCTCTCACCATGCCTTATTTACCGGGTGCGACATGGCTGCCACAGTACAATGGCGAATCGCACACCTTAAGTGACTTCAAAGCGAAGCTGCGCAGCATGTTTGAAATTTACCCTATGTCAGAGGAGCACAAAGTCAGTATACTTACAAGTCTGCTCAGTGGCGCTGCTCAGAGAGAAGTTAAATCTTGGCCAGCGACTGATAAAAAGACTGTAAAAGACATTTTTGCTAAATTAAGGGATACTTGTGACACCCGTACTGCTTCAGAAATAAAGATGTGATTTTTCAGCTGCAGACAGAAATCACAGGACACTGTCAGAGACTATGCTCTTAACCTGCAGGAGGCGCTGCAGGCCATTAAACAAATTGATCCAGACAGTGTAAGAGATGAGAACAAAATGCTGAAAGAGCAGTTCATTGAAGGTCTTTTGTCTGATTCCAGTAAGGCACAACTGCGCATGATGTCATTGCAGAACCCTGACATGGACTTTGTTCAGATTAAAGACAGATCCATCCTTATCTTAATAGAATCTACCTATGTCTGCACTGAGCCAGTTAAACATCCAGCAGTTACATACCACCTGGGGGCAGTATCCTCACCCCAGGTGCCTGCAGTACAGCATGTGCAGATTCCAGTTGATGATTCTACAGAAGATTTACAACTTCAAGTACAGGAACTGACTAAAAATATGGCTGCTCTATGTAAAACTGTTTAGACTCTCCAGACTTGTTCCACCACAGAGAGGATAGAAAACTAGCATCAAGCCCAGATGATCTCCCATGGCGACGGCTAAAGAGTGCCGCAACATCAGTGACGACTGACTCGCGCCGGCAGGAAAACAACGGACCGATTTGACTCTTCTGGGAGACCCATCTGCAGACGGTGCCATAAGGTTGATCATTTTGAAAGGGAATGTTCTTTAAAGGGAAACTGTCACCCATATTTACTGATATCATGTAAAGATATCACCCAATTATGCATCCCATAAGGATTCTATTAGGATTTTTTATTCCCCCTGACCCCGCACCTTTGAGGCATAAATACCTTTTTTATCTTGTTGGGGATGCATGCAAATCGCTGTGGTCCGGTCCGATGGATGTGGCTTAGTAGCCTTCTCCCCCCCCTCCTTGGCTTGCTGCACGTAATCTTCATCTGTGAATATCACAGATAACGTTGGTTTCCACGGTTGCGCATTGTAAAGGTCTCTGGCGCCTGCGCAGTATGCTTTGCCCAACTGTGGGCGAAGCATATAATCGCTACTGCGCATGCGCCGGTTTTTCCAGTGCGGTCTATGCCCCGGAATTCTTCATATACAGGACACACTTCCGGGGCAAAGACTGCGTTAGCGATTATATGGTTCGCCCACAGTCGCATAAAGCATACTGCGCAGGCGCCGGAGGCCTTTACAATGCGCAAGTGCAGACACCAACGTTATCTGTGATATTCACTGATGAAGATTACGTGCAGCAAGCCAAGGAGGTGGGGAGAAGGTGACTAAGCCACGCCCAACGGATTGGGCTGCGGCGATTTGAATACGTCCCCAACAAGATAAAAAAGGTATTTATGCCTCAAAGGTCCGGGGTCAGGGGGAATAAAAAATCCTAATAGAATCCTTATGGGACACACAAATGGGTGATATCTTTACATGATATCACTAAATATGGGTGACAGATTCCCTTTAAATGGGTGACCCCTGGGGCCGAGGACCAACCCCCAGGAGTAAGACAATCTGGTCCAACTAACTGGAGAAACAGGTAAGTTGGAGGATGTCCACTTATACCTGTGGTAGTGGATGATATCCCCTTCACCGCCCTCATGGACACTGGATCACAGGTAACCACAATGCCTCACACACTGTACCAGAGATATTGGACTGATGCTAATTTTACCCAACTTCCTGATGGTGACTTGTTATTAATAGCAAGTAATGGTCAACCTCTGACACAGGTGGGATACAAGGAGGCTGTTATTAAAGTGGGGAAGGTGGAGCTCAAAGCTCAAGGTTTTGTGGTGGTAGAGGTGCACAGAGCAGAGTGTCAACCTATCATAACATTAGGCACAAATGTGACTGAAAATTGTTTAAGTGAGGTCATCACCATTTTGAAAGACATAGCCAAGTCTGCCCCATACAAAGAACAGCATGCCCTCAATAAAGATATCAAGTCCCTTGTGCAGCAACAGCAGATGGTGTTAACTGGTGGAGAGATTGGTAGCACAAGGGTGAGTGATCCCCACTCCATTATGCTTCCCCCAGGAGTGAGACTCTCATCTGGTGCAAAGCAGCAATAGGCATCAGAGGATGGGACTACCAAGCTCTCCTTGAACCAGTCTACTCAGATAGCAGACACACTGTGCTGACAGCCAGGGGAATTGTTGATTTTAAAAGAGGCAGGGTTCCGGTACATGTTCTGAACTGTGGAGAGTAGGAAGCTCGCTTGCCCCGTTATGCAACCATAGCCAAACTATTCATGGTCAGCAACAATGATATCCAGGCTGTAGAACCCTTGGATCCGTCAGAAGCGATGGATGGCAATGACTCTTCTGTTCAGAGGGAGGAATGGTTCCAAAAGATACATGTTGGCACCAATTTTACTCCTGTACATGAGAAAAATAGAGTGCAACGAGTGGTACAAGAATACGAAAGGGTTTTCAGTAAGCATCCCTTGGATTTTGGGCAGGTAAAAGGGTTTCAACATAACATCCCCACAGGAGATCACCCAACTATCAAAGGTATCGTCCTGTACCTCTAGCTCATTATCAGTGTGTAAAAGGTATGCTAAGAGAAATGAAACAAGCAGGGGTAATCAGGGATAGTAAATTCAATGAAAAGATCCAGCTCACCAGAAACAGCATCCTAACATCGGAGCACGAGACCGCTGTGTCAGGGCGTTTGATTTAGAACAATGAAGAAAGGAATGTCCAGCTCCACGATGTAGTGAAAATATAAATCCTTTTATTCACTTAGTCCATTCCAAGGTGAGGTTAAAAGGCCAGCATAGAAGAGCAAGGCTTGCGTTCATCGCGGTTCTGGTGACTTCGCACCCTTAATCATGACACAAACTGAACTCCTCTGTCAGATACAATGTTCTCAGGAATCCCGTGCAAGCGAACCACCTGTTGCAAAAACAGGGGCACCAACTCAGAGGAAGATGGCAACTTAGGGAGTGGTACAAGATGAACCATCTTAGAGAACCTATCACAAATCACTCAAATAACAGTCATCCTTTGAGAGACAGGCATATCAGAGATGAAATCCATTGAAATATGGGTCCATGGCCTCTTGGGGACAGGCAAAGACATCAACAACCCACTAGAGCGAGAACACGATTTAGACCGGGAGCACGTCCCACAGGATTGCACAAAATTCCTGACATCACGAGACAAGGAGGGCCACCAAAAAGAGCGACTCACCAGATCTCTAGTACCAAAAATACCTGGATGACCAGCCAATGCAGAGCAATGAACTTCAGACATCCCTCTCTTCTTCCACTGGTCAGGAACATACAACTTTCCACTGGGACAACGCTCAGGTTTGTCCTCCTGGAACTCTTCCAGAGCACATCTCAAATCGGGCGAGATGGCAGAAAGAACTACCCCTTCGCCTAAGATGGTAGCAGGCTTGGTCACCACAGGAGAATCAGCAAAGAAGCTCCTAGAGAGGGCGTCTGCCTTGACATTCTTAGTTCCAGGAAGAAAAGAAACCACAAAATCAAAACGTGTAAAAAACAAGGCCCACCTAGCCTGTCTAGGGTTCAAGCGCTTAGCCGACTCTAGGTAAATCAAATTCTTGTGGTCAGTGAGGACCACGACTTGATGCTTAGCTCCCTCCAACCAATGTCTCCACTCCTCAAATGCCCATTTCATGGCCAACAGTTCCCGATTCCCCACATCATAGTTACGTTCAGATGGAGAGAACTTACGGGAAAAGAAAGCACAGGGATTCATTTTAGATGTTACAGGATCCTTTTGGGACAAAACAGCTCCTGCACCAATCTCAGAAGCATCCACCTCTACCTGGAACGGAAGTGAGACATCAGGTTGCCGCAAAACCGGGGCGGAGGTGAATCTTCGCTTCAGCTCCTGAAAGGAAGAAACAGCGTCTGGAGACCAATTTAACACATCAGCACCCTTCTTAGTCAAATCAGTCAATGGCTTGGCAATACTAGAAAATTTTGCTATAAATTTCCGATAAAAATTAGCAAAACCCAAAAACTTCTGGAGAGCCTTCAAAGAAGTGGGCTGAACCCAATCGTAAATGGCCTGTACCTTGGTCGGGTCCCTTTCAATAGTTGACGGGGACAAAATAAATCCCAAAAAAGAAACCCTCTGTACTCCAAAAAGGCATTTAGATCCTTTGACATACAGGGAATTCTCCCTCAAGATACGGAACACAGTCCGAATATGTTCCACATGAGAATCCCAATCCTTGGAGAAGATCAAAATATCATCCAGATAGATAATCAAAAATTTATCGACAAAATCTCGGAAAATATCGTTCATGAAGCACTGGAAGACAGAAGGGGCATTAGTGAGCCCAAAAGGCATCACCAGGTACTCAAAATGTCCCTCCGGAGTATTAAACGCTGTCTTCCATTCATACGCCCCCCTGAGGTCAAGCTTGGTAAACCAGCAAGCACCTTTAACTCTGGAGAATAGATCAGAAATCAGGGGTAACGGATACTGATATTTAACAGTAATTTTGTTGAGGGCACGATAATCAATACAAGGTCTTAATGATCCATCCTGTTTGGCTACAAAAAAAAACCCGGCACCTAAGGGTGACGAGGATGGTCTAATATGACCCTTCTCCAACGCCTCCTTAATATAGGATTGCATAGCCTCATGCTCGGGTACAGATAAATTGAAGAGCCGACCCTTGGGAAATTTACACCCCGGGCTCAGTTCAATTGCACAGTCATAACTCCTATGAGGAGGCAGAGACGCAGACTCATTCTCACTAAATACATCATAAAAGTCCGCCAAATAATCAGGAACATCATGCGACTGAGGAGATGTGGAAAACACCGGAGCCTCACTAAAGGCACACCGACAACCCCAACTCACCACAGACACAGATTTCCAATCCAAAACTGGATTATGAATTTGTAACCAGGGAAACCCCAGAACAATAGTATCATGCAGATTATGCAACACCAAAAATCTGCAATTTTCTTGATGGTCTGGGGCGACCCGCATTACCACCTGGGTCCAAAACTGAGGTTTATTTTTAGCCAAAGGAGTAGCATCAATCCCCCTCAAAGGGATAGGCGTCTGCAGAGGTGTCATCGGAAATCCACAACGTTTAGCAAAATCCAAGTCCATTAGGTTTAGGGCTGCTCCCGAATCCACAAAAGCCTTGGCGGAAAATGTGGACAGGGAGCAGATCAGCGTAATAGCCAGAAGAAACTTAGGTTGAACACCACCAACAGAAAATGTGTGTGCACAGCGTTTCTCTCGTTTAGGACAGACAGAAATAATATGTGAGGCATCTCCACAGAAAAAACACAAATTATTACGCCTTCTGAACTCCTGACGCTGCTCTCTGGACAAAACTCTATCACATTGCATAGGTTCAGACATTTGTTCAACAGGTGGCAACACCTCTCGTGCAGCTTTGCTTTCGCGCAAACGCCGATCAACCTGAATGGCTAATGACATAGAATCGTCAAGACCAGAGGGAACAGGAAATCCCACCATAGTATCTTTTACGGCTTCTGACAACCCCTTCCGAAAGAGAGCTGCCAAGGCATTATCATTCCAGGTAGTAAGTACTGCCCACTTTCGGAATTTTTGACAGTACAATTCTGCAGAATCTCGACCCTGGTTTAATGCCAGCAGGGTCTTTTCAGCCTGATCAATGGCATTAGGTTCGTCATACAACAACCCCAAGGCCTGAAAAAATGCGTTCACATTAGTCAGAATAGGATCATCTGGTTTCAAAGAAAACGCCCAATCCTGGGGATCGCAACGCAGCAAAGAGATGACAATTTTAACCTGCTGCGCGGAGCTCCCTAACGAGTTAGGCTTCAAGGCAAAAAATAATTTACAATTATTTTTGAAATTCAAAAATTTAGACCGATCCCCAAAAAATACATCAGGTGTAGGAATCTTTGGTTCAGCAGCATGTGAATGAGCAAGGTAGGCGGAAATTCCCCGCACTTCTGCAGCGAGCTGCTCCACAGGATCAGACAATTGCTTTATCTCCATTGAGAGAAAAAAAAATTCCCCCTACGGCCTCAGAGATATAGAGGAAAAAATATACACACTTCTTTTTTTTTTTTTTTTTTACAATTCTTTCCTGCTATTGAGTACCCTAGGATCTGCGGTATGGCGGGTGATTCTGTTATAATTGAGTCACCGTAGGAGGCAGACACAAAAATAGAAGCTACGTCCAGAAAACCAGAGAAGATGGCAACTATCAGATTGCAGACCCCTGAACCTATCAACACAACTAGCAGTAGCCGTGGGGGGTTCCTACGGTGCCCTAGACCCCTCGATCACAGCCGGAGAGCTAAATAGCCTAAAGACAGAAAAGGAAATCTAAACTGCCCCAGAGCAGACCTCAAAGTAAAAGGCAGCCCCCAACATATAATGATGGTGAAGCAAGATGAAAAAACACTCACACAGATAGAAAGATAGGCTGAGCAAACGATGGGGCCCAAGCTAACTAAACAGAACAGGAAAGGAAGGTTGCTGTCTGCAATCTGCCAAAACCCTATCAAAGACATAAGCCATCAAGCTGATATGGAAAAAGACCCTGAAGCAGCTAGGCTTCAAAAACTAAATCAGCACTCAGGTATTTTCAGAAGATAGAGCTAAAGGAATTCAGCTCACCCCAGCAGGGAATGGCAGAAATCCAGAAAAACAAAGCAAAACAAAGTCAAAGCACAAATGCAAAAAGCCGAGCAGAAAACTTAGCTTTAGAAGAGCAGGAATTCAGACTGGTCTCCAAGCATCCCACAGAGAAATCACCCGCAGGGCAGAAGGGCGTTGGCAGCCTTATATCCAGTCAGTAACTCCACTTAACCAGTCATCATCATTAGGCTCAGGTACTTGATAATCAGGCTCACTACCTTTCTTTACCAGAAGAGGGAGTTCCTCGGGCCTCAGTAGTGAAGGGGAAAATGAACTCACAACACTACGCAGTGCCAGTGATATATCAGAAGTGCCATAAGAGCGAGTGATGGCTTCCCAGAGATTCAAATCCCTGCAATCCACTGTTTTTTGGGGCCATCCAGTACAAATTCCACCTCAGAGCGCTGCACTAAGAAGGAGAGGATTCTTCTAAGCCATTTAGGACACTAAAAGAGACTTTATACAGCCTTCTCTGGATGAGGCCTACTCAAGGCCTAAAGCCTTGTCCTTGCCTGTGATCCCATTGGAGGGGTCTGGATCAATTGTTCCTGTAGTCGGGACCCACCAGTGTCGTCCCTGCGGTGCGGTAGGAGGTACTGGGGCGGCTGGCTGCAGCCTGAGGTGACCAGAAAAACACAGATCGAAGGTAACACGGCTGCAGGGTGCCCTGGGTATGGATCAGGGCTGTACGAAGAGATGCCTAGCATTTCCCAGGTGTGCCACTGCCCTATGGAGTGCAGGACAGTCGGCGCAGTTTGGCAGAGAGCTCCAGTGTGCTCAAAGCGCCTGTGACCAACTTGAGTGTCTATAAGGAGACAAAGTGATAATTGTAAGGATCAAAGTCCCTAATCTGTGATCAGAGGCGTATCTAGGCTTCCTGGCACCCGGGGCAAGAATTTGGTTTGGCGCCCCCCCCCCCCCACACCAAGTACATATGTGACTTGCACACTTAGCCATGTACCCAGGAGCTGCTCTCCCTAATGCTCTCAATGTTCAGTAAAAAACTGAAAGCAGGAAGAGAAGCTCGTTGTCAAGTATGAAAATCGCATATGAGTGAAGTGTCCGTGTGATGACTACTGGAACCTGCAGAGCTGAATCCTGACATTGCAGCTTCTGAATTCTCACAACTAATGCACTGCACACATTTAGGATTCTCCCTTGCCGATGTGCAGTCATGTCAGCACAAGTATGTGATTTATATACTTCTGGCCACATTCCGACTAGACGTGCCCGGCCTCGCTCCGTTCATTTTCATTGAGTGAGGCCACACACGTCTAGTCAGCATGTGACCGCATGTATGTAATTGCCGGCACGAGAGAATCCTGACAGCGTTCAGTGAGAATTCAGAAGTCTACAGTCACATAGAATGACTGCAGACTCCGTACAAACCTGGACAACCCCTTTAATGTTCCTAACAAATAAAAACATGAGAATAAGTCAGTAGCACAAATAATATTTACATCCAGGTACCTTATAGATGACGTCTCTGGAGTCTTTCTCCTTTTCTTCTTCTTGTCCTGACCCCATGATGAGTTTTCTCATCCACATCTCGTCTCTGCAGACTTCCATCTTCTCCGGTCTTCTGCAGCAAATCTCCACACAATGCCCTTAAAGATAGAAGTGTCATTATAATGCTCCTACATAAAAATATCTGCAATATACTGTCACCTCACACTATTCCCCTCCCTCCTCTAACATCCCTCTGTTCACCATACTGTCTCATCATATATTTACCCCCTCACTCTCTATACTGTCTGCTCACACATACCCGACTCCCCATACTGTGTCTACATACATTAACCCGTTCGCTCCCCATACTGTCTGCACCCAACCCCCATACTGTTTCCTCATACATACTCTGTGTCCTCAAATCTCCCCACACACATTAAATCCCCCCATCCCTACTCCAAATTCCTCACACACATTAAATAACCCCCCATCCACATTCCAAATCCCTCAGACACATTAAATACCCCCCATCCACACTCCAAATCCCTCACACACATTAAGTAACCCCCCATCCACACTCCAAATCCCCCACACATTAAATAACCCCCATCCCCACTCCTAAATCCCCCCCACACATTATGTACCCCCCACTCCAAATCCCCCACACATTAACCCCATCCCCACTCATTAACCCCCATCCCCACTCCCAAATCCCCCCCACACATTATGTACCCCCCACTTCAAATTCCCCACACATTAACCCCATCCCCACTCATTAACCCCCCCAAACAATAATCCCCATCGCCACTCATTAATTCCATCCCCACTCATTAACCCCCGTCCCTACTCCCAAATCCCCCAACACATTATGTACCCCCCACTCCAAATCCCCCCACACATTAACCCCCATCCCCACTCATTAACCCCACTACACATTAACCCCCCACATACATTAACCCCATCTCCACTCATTAACCCCCCACTCATTAACCCCCATCGCCACACATTAACACCACCCCATCTCCCATCTTCGTCGGTTTCTTCAGCTCCACGTTGGAGCACACTTACCACCAGCGCTGAGTGTTCGCTCTGGGCGCCGGAGAGTGACGTCAGCAGCGTGATCATATGACATGTCACACTGCTGACGTCGCTGTGGCCCGGCGGTCAGAGCTGCAATTGTTCCCTGGGAGCCGGCACGTGCACCTTCTCTGCGCCAGCTGTCAGCTTGACAACTGACACAGAGAACCGCCGACTCTCAGGCCGGGGGGGGGGTGGCAGAACGCAGCCGCCAGGTAGGACACTGTGGACCGCTGCATTAGGCGGCCCGGACTGTGCCCCCTGCCGGCTGCGCCTGGGGCAACTGCCCTGGCGGCCCCCCTCCTAGATACGCCCCTCTCTGTGATGATAATACCAGCAACCGGCTTTGGAAAAGAATGATATTCCCTTTCCTCCAGTATATAGAGGAAAGTGCACTACATTGAAGAGCTTATATTTCTCTACTGCCTTAGCATTGTATGAGACTTCACTGCTTTTCTACAGATGTCTGTCCCCCTCTTGTGGTCAGCAAGAATATCTACAACCTCACAAATCTAATTCCTACAAAAGTTTGTTTCTGCCTTATGGAACTAGAAACAGACCACTCTGATTATGTGGCTTCCGGGTCGTGCACCGACCATGTGAGCTTTTCTTAGATGGTGTCCTTGGCCCTCATTAACTTCATGTATTATCTACATCTTGCTCTACTTGCAAATATGATCTGGTGACCAGCTTAAAATTGAAAACATCTAATATTTGGCATTTATAATGTTTTTTATATGGACCAATACCTTTTACGCAGCGGGAAGAAACAGCGGCAGCCTTCAGGGGATTCCGCCAATACGATCTCTTCCGAAATGACATCACTCGGGGATGTGGCGATGCCCGCTTCCACCTCATTGCCTTCACCTGGCAACTCAGACTTGCAATTAAATATTCCCTCTATAGTTAACCGCATTATGACTAAAATTTTGCCAGAAATCAAATCTATTCAGTGAACTCAGCCTTAAAGGGATTGCAAGACAGACAAGATGAACAAGCCGAAAGTATCTCTGAAATGGAAAAAAGACTGTCGAGTCTCGAAGTTGATACCAATAGTGACCACAATAAGCTCATGGCGCTTGCTAAAGAAAACGCTCTGCTTTGGGACAGAGTTGATATTCTGGAAAATCGTTCACGACAAAATAATCTACGCCTGGTGGGATTGCCAGAATCTTTCCTACCTAAAGATTTACAGTCTATCTGCGAAATTGATCTTCCCAAGGCCTTGCATCTTTCTACTGGACAAAGGGTGGAGAGGGCCACAGGGTGGGACCTATGACACCCTCGACTACAACTGAGGGAAAAGCCCCGAAACGCCCACGTCAGACGATCATGTGCTTTTTGGATTATAATGACAAGATCGAAATATTGCAAGCTTACCGGAGGCACAACCAACCTTTAATGATCTGTGGTCACAGGACTCTCATCTTTGATGATTTTTCAGCTGAAGTCACAAGGAGACGCAAGGCTTTTAGCCCTATCTGCATGAAACTGTACCAGGAAGGCATCAGATTTCAACTTAAATACCCTGCAACTTTGTTGATCAGAGAAGGCTCAGGAGTATCTCATACCTTTGTTTCTCCTGTTAAAGCAGAAACTTTCACTAGAGAACTTCTCGAGTCAAAAAACACCCCCGAGAACAACCATTCTCCGAGCGGCTCCGAAGCTCGACGGTCACCATGGACCTCGGAGGACAACAGAGCAAGTGGAGCTCCGTGACAAAGCAATTTTCATTTCCTAATTGATATGATTCTCTTAATTCTAGTTAGGCCTATTATGATATAGCGGAAGGCTAGAAGGACCCTTGTCTCACAGGGTCGGGTAGAAGTGTAGTGTAGTCCATTGGTTGAATGTTTTCCATTTCTCCAGGTGGTGAGTGCCACGTTTTCCCTCGCCGCTTGGATGAAATGCTGGTGGTGAGACTGTATTCTTTTTTCACACGACAACTTATTACTATCTTTTATCTAATGTCTTTGCCACTGCAGTTAATGTTGTTGCTTGTTGAAATCCACTCTGTTGTTCACTTAATTCCCTCTGTCCCTTCCCTTTCCTTGCCTCTACAGTTACAGTTAAAGTTACAGGCTTGATTTACAGACCTATATATCATATTTTTTATTATGAGTAGTGTTGAGCATTCCGATACCGCAAGTATCGGGTATCGGCCGATACTTGCTGTATCGGAATTCCGATACCGACTTCCGATATTTTTTCAATATCGGAATTCGGCATCGGAATCGGAAGTTCAAAGTTGATTGACAGACTGACGTCATCATGATGCGCGGTGTGTGCGCATCATGATGCGCCGTCATTTCGGGCCTTCCGGGGGTCTCTGCCGGCCTGCCGGGGGGCTGTGCCGGCCTGCCGGGGGGCTGTGTGGACTGCCCGGGGTCTGTACCGGCCTGCCGGGGGGCTGTGCCGGCCTGCCGGGGGGCTGTGTGGACTGCCCGGGGTCTGTACCGGCCTGCCGGGGGGCTGTGCCGGCCTGCCGGTGGTCTGTGCACCCTGTGGGGGTCTGTACCGGCCTGCCGGGGGGCTGTGCCGGCCTGCCGGTGGTCTGTGCACCCTGTGGGGGTCTGTACCGGCCTGCCGGGGGGCTGTGCCGGCCTGCCGGTGGTCTGTGCACCCTGTGGGGGTCTGTACCGGCCTGCCGGGGGGCTGTGCCGGCCTGCCGGGGGGCTGTGCTGATGTCCGGGGGTCTGTGCAAGCATCGTCCGATGGGACTACAAGTCCCATCGGGCGATGCCTGCTACCATGACAGTGATTGACACATTAGCCAATGATGGGACAGTAGTAGTCCCATCATCCGGCTAATGTGTTAAATGTTAAAAAAAAAAAAAAAAATACTACATACATACTACATGCATGCTACATACATACTACATGCTACATACATACTACATATATACTACATACATACTACATACATGCTACATACATACTACATACATGCTACATACATACTACATGCATGCTACATACATACTACATGCTACATACATACTACATGCATGCTACATACATACTACATGCTACATACATACTACATACATACTACATACAGTATATACTACATACATACTACATACATGCTACGTACATACTGCATGCTACATACATACTACATACATACTACATATATACTACATACATACTACATGCATGCTACATACATACTGCATGCTACATACATACTACATACATACTACATACATGCTACATACATACTACATGCATGCTACATACATACTACATGCTACATACATACTACATACATACTACATATATACTACATACATACTACATACATGCTACATACATACTACATGCTACATACATACTACATACATACTACATATATACTACATACATACTACATGCATGCTACATACATACTACATGCTACATACATACCACATACATACTACATACATACTACATGCATGCTACATACATACTACATGCCACATACATACCACATACATACTACATACATACTACATACATACTACATGCTACATACATACTACATATATACTACATGCATGCTACATACATACTACATGCTACATACATACCACATACATACTACATACATGCTACATATATA
>NW_027362456.1:0-61834 GCF_039654945.1 Dendrobates tinctorius | reverse complement strand
ATGGGACAAGGTCTTTTTGAAATGTTTTGTATTATTCTATTGGGAAACCGTCAGGGCCTGGAGCTTTGTTACTTTTCAGATTATTGATCACAAGAGAGACCTCGTCTTCCGAGAAAGGTGTGTCAAGGAGTTCTCTCTGATCTGGAGATAGAGATCCTAGTTTTACATTATCTAGAAAAAATTTTATCGTCTCTTCTGTAGGAGGGGGATTAGCCCCATTTTCCCCTATGTTGTATAAATTAGAATAAAATTTCTCAAAGGCCAAGGCTATTTCTTTTGGTTTTTCTATAGTTAGTGAATTCTGGGATATTTTTTTGATTAAGTGCTTCTTATTTATAGGTTTAAATCTGTTGGCCATACTTCTTGAAGTTTTATTGTTATTTATATAAAACCCTGCTCTGTTGAACAGAGTCTTTTTCTCATAGATATTTATAAGAAGGTTTCTTAATTCCAGTCTGAGAGAATATAACTCTTTATATTTGGTTAAATTTTTATCTGCTTTGGCTAGACCCTCTAATTTTGTGATGTGTTCTAGTAATGTTTTTTGTTTGCGCTCTCTTTTGTCTTGAGGCCATCTGGATCAAATGTCCCCTGATGACACACTTATGCGCCAGCCATAAAGTCTCAGGTGTGATCTCCTGGGCTTTGTTCTCTCTAAAGTAATCCATCAGAGTATTTCTTATTAATGTTATATTGTCTGAGGAGTCTACAACAAATTTGCTGTATCTCCAGTTGTAATGTCTTTGGTCTAGTGAGGAGACACAAAGTGTCAACAGAATAGGAGCATGGTCTGACCATGTGATAGGACCAGTTTGGAAATCTACGTATAGATCTAGTAATGAGAAACTGGTAAATATGTGGTCTATTCTGGTATAAGATTTGTTGTGAGGGCAGAATCGGGTATATTCTTTTGAGGTGGGGTTTAATATTTTACAGCTATCGTGTAGGTTGGAGTCTTCCAGCCACTTTCTCTGCTTCATACTATAGGAGTGTAAATCTGAGGAAGAACAGTCAGTGTCTGGGTTTACAATACAGTTGAAGTCTCCTCCCCATATAATTTGTCCTTTGCTAAAGCTAGAGAGTTTTCTCTTAACTTTAAGAAAATTAATTTGTCTTATATTGGGGGTGTACACATTGACCACAGTATATTCTATACCCTCTAAAGAAAAGTTAATGGCCAGCTGTCTGCCTTTGTTGTCTTTATGTACGTCTGAAATTACCACGGATAGATCCTTATGAAAGGCAATGGCTACCCCAGCTTTTTTTCTTCCCTCATTATTGGAGAAGAAAATCCTAGATAAGTTCCTTGGGGGGTCTAGTTTCCAAAATGGGGTCACTTGTGGGGGGTTTCCACTGTTTAGGCACATCAGGGGCTCTACAAACGTGGCATGGCGTCCAATCTGAATTCCTGCCAATTTTGCATTGAAAAAGTCAAACGGCGCTCCTTCCCTTCCGAGCTCTGCCATGCGCCCAAACAGTGGTTCCTTCCAACAATTCAGGTATCGGCGTACTCAGGACAAATTGCACAAAAACATTTCCAGTCCAATTTCTCCCGATACCCTTGGTAAAATAAAAAAATTGAACCTGAAGTAATTTTTTTGTGAAAAAAAGTTAAATGTTCATTTTTTATTTTTAAACATTCAAAAAATTCCTGTGAAGCACCTGAAGGGTTAATAAACTTCTTGAATGTGGTTTTGAGCATCTTGAGGGGTGCAGTTTTTAGAATTGTGTCACTTTTTGGTATTTTCTTGGTATTTTCTATCATATAGACCCCTCAAAGTGACTTCAAATGTGATGTGGTCCGTAAAAATAAAATGGTGTTGCAAAAATGAGAAATCGCTGGTCAATAGTGTTGAGCGATACCATCAGATATCGTGAAATATCGGATCGATATCACAAAAGTATCGGGTATCGCCGATTCCGATACCGGAAGCCAAATTCAAGTCAATGGGACAGAAATATTGGAATTAAAAAAAACCCTTTCTTTCCTTGTAGGTTAATTCTACATGAAGAAAAACAACTAAGAATAATGTAGAATGTATTGGGGGAGGTGGACGAGACATTAAAGGCATAGAGGTTTAGCCCAATCAAATGGAATAGCAGGAATTAATTTTTTTTTTTTAAAGACGTTCGGAGTTACAAAAATATTGACTATGTTAACCTTTTCTATATTTTGTCAGATATGTAAGTTTCACTACTTCCATGCTCTTCACATTCTTTTTTTACTTCTCCCACACTTTCTCCTTCATCATCCTCAGCAGCAGCACCATCTTTTTAATCAACTTCTTCTTCACCATCTTCCTATTATTCTTTTTTTACATTCTTCATATTCTTCTTATTCAACTATTCTTCATATTCTACTTCCTCATCTTCTTCCCATTCTTCTTCTTCATCATATTCTTATTTGTGACAGTCATTCCTGTAGTTGTTATGTATAAAAGTTTGAAGATTACACCTTCCTTTCTGCCTGTCACAAAAGATTTACAACAGGATTTGTCCGCGTTCAGTTTGGCCTGCAGTAGCAGGCATTTTCCAGAGGCACCACGAGGAGGAACGGACTCATCCCCATACACTGCTTAGTCGTCTTCTGCTTATAATTTAGATAATATCTTTTGCTCTGATTTTTAGTCTTATGCTTAATGTTCTTCTGCTTTTTCTTCTGCTTCTTGGTCTTCTGCTTCTTGGTCTTCTGTCTCTAGTTGTTCTGTATCTTGGTGGTTGTCTTCATGCTCTTAGTCCTCTTGGTCATCTTCTTCAGGGTCATCTTTTTGGTCTTCTTCGGGATAGTCTTCCGGGTCGTCATCTTCAGGGAGATCCAGAGTGATAATAAACAGAAAACATTTCTAAAAGCTTGAACTTGGAAATGTAGTAGAATGTACAAGAAGGCTGAGGAACTGCCGAGAACCAGCTGACGGTGCTGGAATCCGGATGGGTAGCCGAAGCTGCAAGTGCCAATGGAACTAGCGAGGACCAGCTGACGGTGCTGGAACCCGGAAGGGAAGCAGAAGGAACAAGAGCTAATGGAACTACTGAGGACCAACTGACGGTGCTGGAACCCGGTTACTAAGCAGGAGGTACCTGAGCTAGAAAGCACTACCAAGTACCAGAAGACGTTGCTGGAACTCAGATACCGAGAAGGAGGCACCTAGGCCAATGGCTCTGCCTGGAACCAGCTGATGGTGCTGGAACCCGGAAGGGCAGCAGAAGCTGGAAGAGCAAATGATACTAGCGAGAACCAGCTGACTGTGCTGGAACCCGGAAGGGCAGCAGAAGGAACAAGAGCCAATGGCACTACCGAGGACCAGCTGATGGTGCTGGAAGCCGGTTACTAAGCAGGAGGTACCTGTGCTAGAAAGCACTACCAAGGACCAGCAGACGTTGCTGGAACTCGGATACTGAGAAGGAGGCACCTAGGCCAAAGGCACTGCCTGGAACCAGCTGACGCTACTGGAACCCGGAAGGGCAGCAGAAGGAACAAGAGCCAATGGCACTACCGAGGACCAGTTGACGGTGCTGGAACCCGGTTGCTAAGCAGGAGGTACCTGTGCTAGAAAGCTCTACCAAGTAACTGCAGACATTGCTGGTACTCGGATACCGAGAAGGAGGCACCTAGGCCAAAGGCTCTGCCTGGAACCAGCTGACGGTGCTGGAACCCGGAAGGGCAGCAGAAGGTACCCATGAAAAACAAATTTGCAAGGTCGTGAGCCAGCCGCAGTTACCGAAACCCACAGTCCTAACCCCTTGTCCTATTGGCATTATGGAAAAAGCCTTTATTACCAGAACCCACAGCCCACATAGGAAGCACCTAAACTGCAGGCACCATAGACTCGGCTAACCCGACCGCAACACGACAGGACAACGTATTGGTGACAGTGACGTTGACACTTCCCGGAAACAGCTGGCGTGCTGGAACCAGGCTGGGCCGGAGGGGGTACCCGTGCCAAAGACACAGCCGAGAACCAGCTGACGGTGCTGGAACCCAGAGGGGCAGCAGAAGGAACAAGAATCAATGACACTACCGAGGACCAGCTGACGGTGCTGGAGCACGATTACTAAGCAGGAGGTACCTGTGCTAGAAAGCACTACCAAGGACCAGCAGACGTTGCTGGAACTCTGATACCGAAAAGGAGGCACCTAGGCCAAAGGCTCTGCCTGGAACCAGCTGACGTGCTGGAACCCGGAGGGGCAGCAGAAGGAACAAGAATCAATAACACTACCGAGGACCAGCTGACGGTGCTGGAGCACGATTACTAAGCAGGATGTACCTGTGCTAGAAAGCACTACCAAGGACCAGCATACGTTGCTCGGCTAACCCGGCCGCAACACAACAGGACAACATTTTGTTGGCAAAGTGACATTGACACTACCCGGAAACAGCAGGCGTGCTGGAACCAGGATGGGCAGGAGGTAGTACCTGTGCCAAAGACACAGCCGAGAACCAGCTGACGGTGCTGGAACCCGGTTACTAAGCTGGAGGTACCTGTGCTAGAAAGCACTACCAAAGACCAGCTGACGTTGCTGGAACTCGGATACCGAGAAGGAGGCACCTAGGCCAAAGGCACTGCCTGGAACCAGCTGACGGTGCTGGAACCCGGATGGGTAGCAGAAGGTACCCATGAAAAACAAAGTTGCAAGGCCGCGAGCCGGCCACAGCTACCAAAACCCATAGTCCTTACAGGGGTGCTTGTCCTATTGGCACTAAGGAACCAGCCTTTATTACCAGAACCCGCAGCCCACATTGGAAGCACCTAAACTGCAGGCACCATAGACGCGGCTAACCCGGCCGCAACACAACAGGACAACGTTTTGTTGGCAAAGTGACGTTGACTCTACCCGGAAACAGCAGGCGTGCTGGAACCAGGATGGGCAGGAGGGAGTACCCATGTCAAAGACACTTCTGAGCAGCAACTGGCGATGTTGGAGCTCGGGGTCAATCAGGGTGTAGGCTGAGGCCTAATTTCATCAAGTTTAATATCGGTTGTAGACTACTACTGATTTTAACCGTGCTCCCATTAAGCCTCTGGCATCAGTGTCTCTAGTATTTACCCTGGCCTCCAACACTGCCAGTTGCTGCTCAAAAAAGCAGTCTGCACAATCAACTAGTAGTGGGAATGTGGACAGAGCAGAAGACATTGCCGGGCACACATCAGGGGATTAACTGACGTTACAGAACACCAGTAACACAGGAACAAGTGTTGATTGTGCAGACTGCACTTTTGAGCAGCAACTGGTGGTGTTGAAGGCCAGGGTAAATACTAGAGACACTGGAGCCAGAGGCCTAATTGGAGCACGGTTAAAAATCAGTTGTAGTCTGAATGTGGAAGCAGCAGTAGACATTGCCGTACACACAGCAAGGGACCAGCTGGCATTACTGCACCCGACTAACACTGGAGCATGTGTTTTTCTCTGTGTAGATGGTTCTTCTGAGCAACAACTGGCTGTGTTGAAGCCCAGTGTGAATCATGGTGTATGCTGAGGCCTACATGGAGCAAGTTGAAAAGCTGATGTAGTGTGATTTTGGAGGGAGCAGGAGACTTTGCCATCCACACAGCAGGGGAGCAGCTGGTGTTACTGCACCCCACAAACACAGGAGCTCGTGTTTTTCTCTGTGTGCACGGCACTTCTGAGCAACAACTGGCAACGTTGGAGCCCAGGATCAATCATGGCGCATGCTGAGACCTACTTGGTGCAAGTAGAAAATATGATCTAGTTTGCATGTGGAGGCAGCAGGAGACTTTGCCGTCCACACAGCAGGGGAGCAGATGGCGTTACTGAACCCCACTAACACAGGAGCTAGTATTTTTCTCTGTGCAGACGGCACTTCTTAGCAACAACTGGCTGTGTTGAATCCCAGGGATTACAGTTCAGGTGGTAGAAACATGAACACAGCAGGAGACCTGGATACTGTTGCCAACCAATTATTTATTCTGGAAGAGGACTGGCAAATTCTGGCGAGATCCAGGCCTTGTTCATTTTCAGAAAAGTAAGCAGGTCAACGTTATCGGAGGATAGTTGCGTGCGACGGTCTGTTAGTATACCACCTGCGGCACTAAAGACGTGTTTCGATAATACACTGGCAGCAGGGCAAGCCAGCACCTCCAATGCATACTGGCTAAGCTGTGGCCATGTATCCAGCTTAGAGACCCAAAACTTGAAGGGGGAAGAGCCGTCTGGGAGTACACTGCACCTTTTCACACCTGTACCTACCAAAGAAAAAATTAATGCAGAGCAACCAAAGTTGCAAAAAGCATTCAAATATTGCTTTGAAAAGACAACTTGCTTTGGTTTCAATTCAATTCAGTCTGTCTTTGGAAACCTTATCTCTCCTGATGCTGGGTATAGTAACAAACAAGTGTGCATACCCCCCTCCCTACCTGTCTGCTGAGGCTCCCTCAGCAGACTGACACTGGCTGCTGCCGCACAGCTAGAAGACCGTCTGGGCCGCCCAATGTGACACGGGTTCCAATTGTTCCATTGTGACAAACCTGGCTGCTGTAAGTAAATAGGATACTCAGACAGGTGAAGGTAGGTAGGTGGTTAGGTAGGCCGCTGATGCAAACACACCAGACCAATTCATTCTTTGTCATAGAATACATATACCCAAAATTTAGAAGTTGGAGGGCCTCAAGGGGGAGACAATGTTTCACTAAAGAATTCATAAGCGTCAGGAATCTGGTAGAAATTTAATAACTTAACTACACATTGAAGTAATGAGGGAAGGCGCTGATGGTCTTGTAGCAGGTGGGTGTGCAGAAATGTATCCATCCAAACCTAAACACATTACTGCAGCTAATGACACCTGTACCTACCAAATAGCAAAAGCCAAGACAGATGATTTATATTGCAGACTGAATACAATACAATGCCTTCCATATATAGGTGAGTACTTGATGTAGCAGAGTTGGTCAAGTTAAATCAAGCCACATGCATTTGGCATTTGAAATGTGCAACTTGGAAAATTAATGCAGAGCAACAAAAGTTGCAAAAAGCATTAAAATATTGCTTTGAAAAGACAACTTTCTTTGGTTTCAATTCAGTCTGTTTTTGGAAAACTTATCTCTCCTGATGCTGGGTATTGTAACCAACGAGTGTGCATACCATCCTCCCTACCTGTCTGCTGAGGCCCCCTCAGCAGACTGAAGCTGGCTGCTGCCGCACAGCTGGAAGACAGTCTGGACCGTCCATTGTGAAACTTGTTCTATTGTCTCCCTCTTGTGACCTACCTAACTACCTTCTGAGTATCCTCTTGGCTTACAGCAGCCAGGTGTCACAATGGAACAATTGGAACACATGTCACAATGGGCGGCCCAGACTGTCTTCCAGCTGTGCGACAGCAGCCAGCTTCAGTCTGCTGAGGGAGCCTCAGCAGACAGGTAGGGAGGCTGGTATGCATGCTTGTTGGTTACAATACCCAGCATCAGGAGAGATAAGGTTTCCAAAAGCAGACTGAATTGAATTGAAACCAAAATCTGGTCTTAAACTCTGGAATAAGAGGCATCTGGTAAGCAGCGGATACTGAAGGTAATAAACTTGTTTTCAGTTGAGGAACACTGGATTTCAAAATTGGGACTGACAAAGGTCCTGGTAAAATGATCTGATTTAATTAGAGGATATGCCACATGTTGTGCATAGCAGGCTTGTGTCCCTGATATGGGACTGGTACTGTTTGAGGACGTATGTCCTGCCCAGGTATGTGTGCCACGGGAGGAGAGGACGCGCTGGTTAGAAAGGCACTTGAGTGCAGGGGAATAGCGATGCATCTGTGTCCGGGCGTGTGTACAGCTGCTGAAGGAGATGCTCCTTCAGTCCCAATTTTGAAATCCAGTGCTCCTCAACTGAAAACAAGGTTATTACGTTCAGTATCTGCTGCTTACCAGACGCCTCTTACTCCAGACGTTTAGACCAGATATTCAGTACTGAATAATACCACACAGGCCAGCTGTCAATTTAATGATATATTAAAAAGACAACTTGCTTTGGATTCAATTCAGTCTGTTTTTGGAAACCTTATCTCTCCTGTTGCTGGGTTTTGAAACCAACACGTGTGCATACCCCCATCCCTACCTGTCTGCTGAGGCTCCCTCAACAGACTGAAGCTGGCTTCTGCCGCACTGCTGGAAGACAGTCTGGGACGCCCATTGTGACACGTGTTTCAATGTTCCATTGTGACACACCTCGGTGCTGTAAGCCGATAGAAAGCTCAGACAGGTGAAGGTAGGTAGGTAGTTAGGTAGGCCTCTAATTCAAACAACACACCAGGGGACTGAACAATCTGCCACAAGCTGTAACGTATGAGCGGTGCCCAGCGCTGCCCCCAGCAGGGAGTACTCTGAACCTTAGCAACAAAGCAGAAAGCAAAAAAAGGCACAACCAAATTAGATGCAAAGGATTAGCAAAGGGTCTTAGTGAAACTTCACACTGCACTCGGATGTCATCCCAGTGCAGTCCGATATACACCAAGTCAGGCCATGGAGGAGACGGAGAACTTACTTGTATCGCATCCGATGTGACTCCACTCCAGCCTTAGGCTCTGTGTCCACAATGAGATTTTGTTGCGTTTTTGACACGACATATTTTTGTTCCATCAAAAACACAGCTTCTTACAGTTCAGCAATGTGGATGGGATTTATAAAACCCTCCTGCCCGCTGGGCTTTTTTTATGCAGTGTAAACTGACCTGGGGTGTGTGCTTCAAACACAACCTGTCACTTTTTCTTGCAGATATGCTAAGTTTTCTGTGCACATATTTCCCATAGACACTTTGGACCAATTGCCCAGGATCAATAACTCTGTAGCATGAGATACCATAAAGCTTAACTTTTAATATATAACAGGTAAACTAATTCAAACACCAATAGAATATATATGTGACACAGACTATTACAAAGTGCTCACGAAAAAAATCAGTGTAGGTAATAAAAAATTGGGGGGGGTTCTTCCCTGTTTCTCTGAAGATCACCCTCAGAAGGCAGCATAGGAGGATGGGTGGAATAGTTCAGTCCTTAATATCCCCTGTCGTGCCCCAAATGCAGGACTCCCATCCTGAGGCCGGAGTAACTCCAGCGATGAATACGGACGAGTGCTATGCAATAAAACATCACATAGCACTCGGACCAGTATTCATCTACAGGACAGCTCCCATCACGGTTTTTTTCCCCAGCCGTTTTCAGTGTCCGAGTGAAATGGTAGCATACAGAGATTGCCACTGACACATGGCAGAGTCTCAGCTCACTCGCACCCATATAAGCCTATGGATGCGGATGAATTAGAAAAAACACAGCACTCGATGACAGAGGGAGGTGCAGAAGTACGGTATCCAATCCACTATAGATTATAGTAAAGACTTGGCACTCAAGAGGGAAAATTGAATTTAACAGTTCCTTTATTGTACAAAGCATCCAGTTCCAAAATTCTTGAATGTTTTCAGTCGTACATTCGACCTTAGTAACATAGTAACAGTTAGTAAGGCCGAAAAAAGACATTAGTCCATCCAGTCCAGCCTATAAAATTCGGTCAGAATAAATCCCCAGATCTATGTCCTTCTAAAAAACCTAACAATAACTGTAAGATACAATATTGTTACGCTCCAGGAAGACATCCAGGCCCCTCTTGAACCCTTCGACTGAGTTTGCCATCACCACCTCCTCAGGAAGGGAATTCCAGATTCTCTCTACCCTAACTGTAAAGAATCCTCTTCTATGTTGGTGGAAAACCCTTTTTCCCGTCTCCCATGATGGCACACATGAGAGAGGGGATCCGCCCAGTCAGGACAGGAACCCTACTGAAGATAAAAGGGCGGTACCTTTCCCTCGCTTCAGTTGGGTTTCCTGTCCTGACAGGGACCCGTGCTGAAGACAGCAGGTCACACTTACCTGCCTCTCTCCCGTGCCGGCGTAGAAGATCAGGCTGGGCTCCTGAGCGCTGGGCGTCGGGATGGAGGAAGCGCCGTCCGCGGGTCCTCCGGGGCTCAGCGTCCGAGCGGGCGCAGGAACAGCACGGCGGGGGTCCTGGGGCTCTGCTGTGGCTGCCGCACCGCCCTCTCCCCCTCTGCCGGTGATTCCCTACTCTGGAGCAGCTCAGGAGCCTTGAGGGAGCGGCCGCTTCCAGGTCGCGCTCCTCTGACGTCACGCGCAGGGCACGCTGGGGAAGGGGCGTGACTTCGGGAGGCGGCGCCGACAATTCAAGATGGCGGCGCCCATGGTGAAGAACGCCGATCGGTGAAGAGAGATCCCGGCGGTATGGCGGGGGGGAGGGGCTGTGGGGGTAACCGGAGGAGGCGGAGAGTGCAGTGGATCCCCCTTACATAAGGGGGATGACCACAGAAGACGCACTCATGCCCAAGGCTTCAGAATGGAAGTGGGGCAAGACGAGCAGCGACAGCAGCAGCGACAGCAGCAGCGACAGCAGCAAGACCTCTCGCCAGATGCCAGGCCGAGCCACCAACATACCAGGAGCAGTCGTTCAAGTGGTAGGAGCAGCAGTCATAAACGCAATCGGCATGACTCTGGGACGTCCAAGAGAAACGTCATGAGTGCATCTGAGGAGCCTCCGAGATCGGTACCCCTGATTGACAGCGGTGGTGAGTGATCTACGTGAATGTCACCCTTATGGTAATGGGGTTCCATTTTCTCTGTTTGATCACTAGGGGGCGAGGAAGGCCAGCAGCAAAACCAAAAATAGAGAATGCGCCCTATGTAAAAACCCGCTGGCAGATCAGTGGCAGAAAGATCTCTGCGCTGACTGTATTAACAGGACTATACAGGAGGAGACCCCTGATTTGGTGACTAGTCTGAAGGAGTTAATACATCAGGAGGTGAAAGGTTCCCTAAAGGCAGCACTTAAAAAAAAAAAAGAAACCCTTGAAGGAGCTCCGATTCAGAGGCCTCGCCAAAGCAGAAGGGGCGGGATAGATCTTTGTCCCCCTCCACCTCCTCTTCCTCTACGCAGTCCTCAGAATCCTCCTCGGACAGCGATACAGGCGGCCGTCCATGTTTCCCAACGGAGGACGTAGAAAAACTGGTCAAGGCCATTAGAGCTACAATGGGCCTTTAAAGAAGAAAAAACTCCCAAATCATTAGAGGATGTAATGTTTGGAGGACTGGAGGAAAAGCGAAAGCGTACCTTCCCTGTAAATGATAAAATAAAATTGACAGGGGATGGAAAAAGACAGAGCGGTCAGGGGGCTTACCTTCCACATCAAAGAGGAGGTACCCCTTTGACCAGAAGGACTCAGAAACCTGGGAAAAAGTCCCAAAAATTGATGGGGCTGTAGCCAGATCCTCAAAAAAGGTATCCCTACCATTAGAAGATTCTGGCGTGTTGAAAGACCCGCTTGATAAGAAAGCAGATGGGTTTCTGAAGCACATCTGGGAAGCTTCAGCAGGGGGATTGAAGCCAGCAATAGCCGGTACCTGTACCGCTCGTGCCCTCATGGTCTGGCTGCAACAAATAGAGGACCAGATCAAGGATAGAGTTCCTAGAGACGAAATTCTAGCTAATCTAACATTGGTGCACGGAGCAGCGGCTTTCCTGGCCGATTCCTCTGCAGACTCTGCAAGATTGACAGCTAGAGCAGCAAGCCTGTCAAATGCGGCAAGACGAGCCCTGTGGCTTAAAGGGTGTCCCGGAGATTTACCCTCTAAGCACAAGTTATGTTCCATTCCATGCGATGGCCAATTCCTCTTCGGGAAAAAACTAGAAGAGATTTTGGAGCATGCGGGGGATAGGAAGAAAAGCTTTCCCCGATTTCCGGGAGAACCTAAGAAGCAGCCCTTTCGGAGGAGGAGATTTAACAGGGGTCGTCCCCCGGGAGATAGAAAAAGCTGGGACTTTAAAGAAAAAAGAGGATCGGGCTATATGTTTAAAGGGCCCTCCACTTCCTCCAAAAAATCTCCCCAATGACATTGGGCCGGAGGTAGGGGGAAGGCTTTCTCTCTTCCTTTCCGCCTGGGCAAATATCTCCCCCAGTACATGGATCCTAAATATAATCAAGGACGGCTTAAAAATAAAATTCATCCGTCCGCCCAGGCATACCTTCATAATAACACCCAGAAGGAAAGCCCAAGAGCAACAGCTGGCCCTGGAGACGGAAGTCTTGGGACTAGTGAAAAAACAAGTCCTACAGGAAGTCCCAGCGCAAGAAGAAGGAAGGGGGTTCTACTCCCCCCTCTTCTTAATACAAAAACCAGATGGCTCTTGGAGAACCATTGTCAACCTGAGGAGACTCAATCAGTGGATAGACAATTGCTCCTTCAAAATGGAGTCAATCAACACGGCCACAAAGATCCTGTTCCAGCATTGCCTCATGGCAGTGATAGACTTCAAAGATGCCTACTATCACATCCCAATCCATCGGGAGTATCAGAGATGTCTTTTCTGCGATCCAGGGACATAGTGATCGTCCCATACTTAGACGACTTTCTGGTAATAGGGAGGTCGGAATCCCACTGCACACTTCAAGTGAAGGAAGTAATAGCAACTCTAGTAGGACTAGGATGGATAGTAAACATCCCCAAGTCAAGGATAACCCCAGTAAAAGAGCAATCCTTCCTAGGGTTGATATTGGACTCCGAGCAACAACGCTGCCTCCTACCAGAGGAAAGTGACCAAGATAAGAGGCCTAGCTCGCACAGCAATACAAAGGCCAAATATGACACTGAGGAACGCAATGTCCCTTTTAGGCTCACTGACATCATGTATACCCGCAGTAACATGGGCGCAGTACCACTTAAGGCAACTACAGTGGGAAGTCCTGTCAGCGCAGAAACAATTAAAAGGGCATTTAGAAGGCAAACTATGTCTCTCAGTGGCTGTAAGAGATTCCCTGCTCTGGTGGACTGTAGAAAAGAATCTAACAGCTGGTGTCCCGTGGCAAAAACCAGTTGAGGACATCATTACGACAGACGCGAGTGCCACAGGGTGGGGAGCACACCTGAGATCCCATACAATACAGGGGACCTGGTCCTCACTAGAAAGCGATCAGAATTCAAATGTAAAAGAACTATGGGCAGTGGAAAAAGCCGTGAAACATTTCCTTCCCTTACTTCAGGGCCGCCACACCCGGGTCATGACGGACAATCAGGCAGTAGTAGCCTACATCAATCATCGGGGGGAACGAGATCTCGGGGCCTCATGCAAATATCAGATCTACTCTTCCAGCTAGCAGAACAACATCTCTTATCCATCACAGCATTGCACATAAAGGGGGCAGAAAATATACAAGCAGACTTCCTGAGTCGCAGGCATCTAAGACAAGGGGAATGGTCCCTAAACTCCCGAGTCTTCCAACAAATAGTTCAGGCCTGGGGCAGACCAGAAATAGACCTATTCGCTACCGCACACAACCGGAAGGTCAGGCAGTTCTGCCCGCTAAATCCAAGGGAAAACCCCTTCGCAGTAGATGCCCTACAAATACCCTGGAAGTTCATCCTGGCCTATGCATTTCCCCTGATAACAATGATCCCAGTAGTAGTCAGGAAAATCAGGGAGGATCGGGCAAGAATAATTCTTATAGCTCCTTTTTGGCCAAGAAGGCCTTGGTTCTCCCTTCTGAGGCTCATGTCAGTGACAGATCCATGGATACTACCAGAGATTCCAGACCTGCTTTCCCAGGGACCAGTGGTCCACTCTCAGGTGAAGGGCTTCCATCTAGCAGCCTGGAATTTGAGAGGGCGCTACTGAGTCGCCAGGGATTCTCTCCAGGGTTAGTCTCCACCCTGTTGAAAAGTAGGAAACCAATAACATCCCATATCTACGGTAGAACGTGGAAAAAGTTCCTAGACTTCCTGGGGGAACCTTTAGGGGATGTAGCTCCAGTGGGACCTATCCTAGAGTTCTTACAGTCGGGGCTGCAACTGGGGTTAGCCACTAACACACTCAAAGTTCCAAGTCTCAGCTTTGGGGGCCCTATATAACTGCAATTTAGCAGCCAATAGGTGGGTGTCCCAGTTCATTAAGTCCTGTGGCAGGTCAAGGCCGGTCATTATCCCAAAGATACCACCCTGGGACCTGAACCTAGTTTTGGAGGCTTTAACCAAAGATCCCTTCGAACCACTACTAGAGCTGTCACCAAAGCTACTTACACTTAAAACGGTCTTACTGGTAGCCTTAACGTCAGCCCGAAGAGTCAGCGACCTACAAGCTCTGTCTATATGTCCTCCTTATACACAGATCTTGGATGACCGAGTGGTTCTAAGACCAGACCCGGCCTATCTCCCCAAGGTAGTCCAAAAGTTTCATAGGACTCAGGAGATCTCCTTGCCATCGTTCTGTAACAATCCCCAGAAACCCGGGGGAGCAAACGTTCCATACATTAGATGTAAAAAGAGCCATAATACAATATATGTCAATAACTAGTCAGTGGAGGAAAGATCAGTCCCTTTTTGTAGCCTTTCAGGGTAGTAGAAAGGGGCACGGGGTAGCTAAAAGTACCATTGCCAGATGGATCAGGGAGGCCATTATGTTATCCTACTCCGCAAGTGGCGCTCCGGTTCCAGAAGGCATCAAGGCTCACTCCACCAGAGCCGTGGCTACCACCTGGGCAGAGAAGGCTGAGGTATCGATTGAGCAAATTTGTAAAGCCGCTACTTGGTCCTCACCTTCCACCTTTGTTAAACACTACCGACTTGATCTGTCTTCCTCTACTGACCTAACCTTTGGTAGAAGGGTGCTGCAAGCGGTGGTCCCTCCCTAAGGTGTCTTATTCTACAAAAGTCTCTCATGTGTGCCGTCATGGGAGACGGGAAAACACCAAGGTTACTTACCGGTAGCCGGTTTTTCCGGAGCCCATGACGGCACCTGTATATTCCCCCCCTTTTCACTCCTTTGGTGTGCACTATAGTTTGGGTGTTTTTTAGTTAGATAGATATAATGTGGTGATAGTTTTACCATGTGTACTAACCCGGGGGCCTCTCATGCTCTGTAAACCAACTGAAGCGAGGGAGAGGTACCGCCCTTTTATCTTCAGTAGGGTTCCTGTCCTGACTGGGCGGATCCCCTCTCTCATGTGTGCCGTCATGGGCTCCGGAAAAACTGGCTACCGGTAAGTAACCTTGGTGTTTCTCCTCCAGACGCAGAGAATGCCCCCTTGTGACCGTCACCTTCCTTGGTATAAACAGATCCTCGGAGAGATATTTGTATTGTCCCCTTTTCCCAAAATTTAGAAGTTGGAGGGCCTCAAGGGGGAGACAATGTTTCACTAAAGAATTCATAAGCGTCAGGAATCTGGTAGAAATTTAATAACTTAACTACACATTGAAGTAATGAGGGAAGGCGCTGATGGTCTTGTAGCAGGTGGGTGTGCAGAAATGTATCCATCCAAACCTAAACACATTACTGCAGCTAATGACACCTGTACCTACCAAATAGCAAAAGCCAAGACAGATGATTTATATTGCAGACTGAATACAATACAATGCCTTCCATATATAGGTGAGTACTTGATGTAGCAGAGTTGGTCAAGTTAAATCAAGCCACATGCATTTGGCATTTGAAATGTGCAACTTGGAAAATTAATGCAGAGCAACAAAAGTTGCAAAAAGCATTAAAATATTGCTTTGAAAAGACAACTTGCTTTGGTTTCAATTCAGTCTGTTTTTGGAAAACTTATCTCTCCTGATGCTGGGTATTGTAACCAACGAGTGTGCATACCATCCTCCCTACCTGTCTGCTGAGGCCCCCTCAGCAGACTGAAGCTGGCTGCTGCCGCACAGCTGGAAGACAGTCTGGACCGTCCATTGTGAAACTTGTTCTATTGTCTCCCTCTTGTGACCTACCTAACTACCTTCACCTGTCTGAGTATCCTCTTGGCTTACAGCAGCCAGGTGTCACAATGGAACAATTGGAACACATGTCACAATGGGCGGCCCAGAATGTCTTCCAGCTGTGCGACAGCAGCCAGCTTCAGTCTGCTGAGGGAGCCTCAGCAGACAGGTAGGGAGGTTGGTATGCATGCTTGTTGGTTACAATACCCAGCATCAGGAGAGATAAGGTTTCCAAAAGCAGACTGAATTGAATTGAAACCAAAATCTGGTCTTAAACTCTGGAATAAGAGGCATCTGGTAAGCAGCGGATACTGAAGGTAATAAACTTGTTTTCAGTTGAGGAACACTGGATTTCAAAATTGGGACTGACAAAGGTCCTGGTAAAATGATCTGATTTAATTAGAGGATATGCCACATGTTGTGCATAGCAGGCTTGTGTCCCTGATATGGGACTGGTACTGTTTGAGGACGTATGTCCTGCCCAGGTATGTGTGCCACGGGAGGAGAGGACGCGCTGGTTAGAAAGGCACTTGAGTGCAGGGGAATAGCGATGCATCTGTGTCCGGGCGTGTGTACAGCTGCTGAAGGAGACGCTCCTTCAGTCCCAATTTTGAAATCCAGTGCTCCTCAACTGAAAACAAGGTTATTACGTTCAGTATCTGCTGCTTACCAGACGCCTCTTACTCCAGACGTTTAGACCAGATATTCAGTACTGAATAATACCACACAGGCCAGCTGTCAATTTAATGATATATTAAAAAGACAACTTGCTTTGGATTCAATTCAGTCTGTTTTTGGAAACCTTATCTCTCCTGTTGCTGGGTTTTGAAACCAACACGTGTGCATACCCCCATCCCTACCTGTCTGCTGAGGCTCCCTCAACAGACTGAAGCTGGCTTCTGCCGCACTGCTGGAAGACAGTCTGGGACGCCCATTGTGACACGTGTTTCAATGTTCCATTGTGACACACCTCGGTGCTGTAAGCCGATAGAAAGCTCAGACAGGTGAAGGTAGGTAGGTAGTTAGGTAGGCCTCTAATTCAAACAACACACCAGGGGACTGAACAATCTGCCACAAGCTGTAACGTATGAGCGGTGCCCAGCGCTGCCCCCAGCAGGGAGTACTCTGAACCTTAGCAACAAAGCAGAAAGCAAAAAAAGGCACAACCAAATTAGATGCAAAGGATTAGCAAAGGGTCTTAGTGAAACTTCACACTGCACTCGGATGTCATCCCAGTGCAGTCCGATATACACCAAGTCAGGCCATGGAGGAGACGGAGAACTTACTTGTATCGCATCCGATGTGACTCCACTCCAGCCTTAGGCTCTGTGTCCACAATGAGATTTTGTTGCGTTTTTGACACGACATATTTTTGTTCCATCAAAAACACAGCTTCTTACAGTTCAGCAATGTGGATGGGATTTATAAAAACCTCCTGCCCGCTGGGCTTTTTTTATGCAGTGTAAACTGACCTGGGGTGTGTGCTTCAAACACAACCTGTCACTTTTTCTTGCAGATATGCTAAGTTTTCTGTGCACATATTTCCCATAGACACTTTGGACCAATTGCCCAGGATCAATAACTCTGTAGCATGAGATACCATAAAGCTTAACTTTTAATATATAACAGGTAAACTAATTCAAACACCAATAGAATATATATGTGACACAGACTATTACAAAGTGCTCACGAAAAAAATCAGTGTAGGTAATAAAAAATTGGGGGGGGGGTTCATCCCTGTTTCTCTGAAGATCACCCTCAGAAGGCAGCATAGGAGGATGGGTGGAATAGTTCAGTCCTTAATATCCCCTGTCGTGCCCCAAATGCAGGACTCCCATCCTGAGGCCGGAGTAACTCCAGCGATGAATACGGACGAGTGCTATGCAATAAAACATCACATAGCACTCGGACCAGTATTCATCTACGGGACAGCTCCCATCACGGTTTTTTTCCCCAGCCGTTTTCAGTGTCCGAGTGAAATGGTAGCATACAGAGATTGCCACTGACACATGACAGAGTCTCAGCTCACTCGCACCCATATAAGCCTATGGATGCGGATGAATTAGAAAAAACACAGCACTCGATGACAGAGGGAGGTGCAGAAGTACGGTATCCAATCCACTATAGATTATAGTAAAGACTTGGCACTCAAGAGGGAAAATTGAATTTAACAGTTCCTTTATTGTACAAAGCATCCAGTTCCAAAATTCTTGAATGTTTTCAGTCGTACATTCGACCTTAGTAACATAGTAACAGTTAGTAAGGCCGAAAAAAGACATTAGTCCATCCAGTCCAGCCTATAAAATTCGGTCAGAATAAATCCCCAGATCTATGTCCTTCTAAAAAACCTAACAATAACTGTAAGATACAATATTGTTACGCTCCAGGAAGACATCCAGGCCCCTCTTGAACCCTTCGACTGAGTTTGCCATCACCACCTCCTCAGGAAGGGAATTCCAGATTCTCTCTACCCTAACTGTAAAGAATCCTCTTCTATGTTGGTGGAAAACCCTTTTTCCCGTCTCCCATGATGGCACACATGAGAGAGGGGATCCGCCCAGTCAGGACAGGAACCCTACTGAAGATAAAAGGGCGGTACCTTTCCCTCGCTTCAGTTGGGTTTCCTGTCCTGACAGGGACCCGTGCTGAAGACAGCAGGTCACACTTATAAATGGATGGGGGAACTACAATACCCAGAGAGATTAGCAAAATTAGGATTATTTAGTCTAGAAAAAAGACGACTGAGGGGTGAAATAATAACCATGTATAAATAAATGTAATAAATGTAATAAATGTAAAGTCAAATGGCGCTCCTTCGCTTCCGGACCCTGCCTTGCGCCTAAACAGTGGTTTATGACCACATATGAGGTATCGGTGTACTCAGGAGAAATTGCTTAACACATTTTAGGATCCATTTTATCCTGTTGCCCATGTGAAAATGAAAAAATAGGCTAAAAGAAAATTTTTGTGAAAAAAAAGTACCTTTTTTATTTACTGATCAATTGTGAAGCACCTGGGGGTTCAAAGTGAGCACTCTGCATCTAGATAAGTTCCTTGGGGCGTCTAGTTTCCAAAATGGGGTCAATTGTGGGAGAGCTCCAATGTTTAAGCACACAGGGGCTCTCCAAACGCGACATGGCAACCGCTAAATATTCCAGCATATTTTCCATTCAAAAAGTTTTCGAAGGGAGTGACAATAAAATCTCTTGAGGAGTAAGATCTGTTGGTGTCAAACCCATACAACGAAGTGAGCCATTAATATCTTTCCAGAAAGTTGAAATACCCGGGCAAAACCAGAAAATATGCACAAGAGATCCTATTGCACCAGAACATCTCCAACACAATGGTGTATTGCTTAAACCTAGGTGGACCAAGCGTTCCAGAGTTTTGTACCAGAATCTTGAATGCATTCTCCTGTAATAGAATACACCTGGAAAAACCGTGAGAGTTGGCAAGCACTTGACTCACTTCTTGGTGAGATAGGGTTATCTTTAGCTCCGATTCCCAAGAGGTTATATAAAGAGGCTCGAAGTTCTCTGGTGGCTTGATAAGATTAGCATATAGTTTAGACACTAGTTTGGAGATAGAATGGAGCTTAACCATGAGCTCCAGCCATAACAGATCCAAGGAATGCTTCAGGTCTGCTTTAAATTTTAAGATGAAATGGACATGCTGTTTCTGCAAGAAGTCCTTAGGACGTTTTGTAGCATCTCTCGGCCAACCCTCCACACATGGTATATCACCTCACAAGAGATGGGAGATAGGAATGTTTGGGAGACCATCCCACAGATCATAAACATCCACGTATTTGGGGTTAGTCAACCAAGGGAGGACTCTGAGTGGGATATCCTCCAGAAAAAAACAGTGAGGTATGATATTTGGGATTAGTTTGAGCATTCCGATACCGCAAGTATCGGGTATCGGCCGATATTCACTGTATCGGAATTCCGATACTGAGTTTCCGATACTTTTAGCATATCGAATACCGGAATCGGAAGTTCCCATAATGCTATGAGCCAGCTTTCTTTTGCCTTGCAGCAGCGCTAGTCACAGCTGTCTGCAAGGTCTGTGTGAGTGTAGCTCACACTGTGTAGTGTGTCCTGCAGACACGTCTGCTTGTAGGACGTTCAGCGTGTCACTGCCTCATACAAATTTTTTCTTTTTCTTGCTGCAAATTTTTCATTCTCCTATTAGTGTGAATCCATCCGTATCCATATACGTTGGTTGCAAACACTATAGGAGTAGACAGCGGAGCCTTTCTGCAGCCTTTCAAGCCAAAGCGGGCGCTCCCAAGACTTGCAGTGCGTGGTCCTTTTTTGACACAGTTGCAGATGACATTTGCTTTGTCAAATGCAAGCTGTGTCATCAGAAAGTCAAAAGAGGGAAAAATGTCAGCAACCTCAGTTTGCTGCACTGTTCACGGCTGTCTGAGAGGTCCCTGTGTGTGAGTGCAGCTCACGCTGAGTAGTGTGTCCTTCAGCTACGTCTGGTTGTAGGCCGCTCAGTGTGCGTCACTGCCTCACACATTTTTCTTTTATTGCAGCTCATTTTTTATTCTCCTATTAGTGTGCATCCATCCGTATCCATCTACATTGGTTGGTTGCAAACACTATATAGGAGTAGATAGAGGAGCCTTTTTTCTGGCTTGTGCCCTTCAGCTGCAGCCAGATTAGTATTACCCTATTTTTTGGAGCCTCATCTTTTGCATTGTAGGTTACCTTCCTGCATTGTAATAGCTCCAAAAAGTTTGTGATACTATCGTGTTCAAATCTTTGGTCACATCCTTTTAGTTTTTACAAAAAACAAAAACAAAATAAAGTTCACCAAACACTCCATTTGACAGTTGTGTAGGCCACATTAGCTCCTATTAAAGTGTAGTCCACACACACACTTCATAAAATTAGTGTTTCTTATACCTGTTACCAGCTGTTCAGGAATAAGCACACTAAGCCCCCCCTTTGTACTTTTCTGCCTATCTTTATCAGTATACCAAGATGAAGAAGGCAGGAAGTAAGGCCCGTGGGCGTGGAGTTTCAGCAGGGAGAGGACGTGGGGATTCTGTGCCTGCTGCGGGCACCAATTAGTCAGCATCCCCCAGTTTTAGTAGGCAACAGTCCTTTATGCGCAGCTTTGTAGGACCTCGCCGTACCCCACTGCTGCGGGAGGAACAAATTGAAGCCGTTGTCGGATGGATGGCAGATAACGCATCGACTTCAATGACTTCCACGTCCTCTCAGGGCCAGAGCACTGAAGAGCAACCATCTGTCTCTTCACCACCTGCCAAAGTGCCCAGGCAGTCAGAGAGCCCTGGACAGGAGCCATCAGTCTCTACTTCTGTTCTCTGAATCTGTTGGCTTGGAAAGAGGGGGCCAGCCAAGCAGCATTCAAGAATGTGAAGAAGAGAGAGTATGCAGTGATGCGCAACTTCTTTGTCCCTCGGAATCTGAAGAGGCGGGTGGGCCAGTGCCTATGGTCAGCACACCTCGGTACGCATCAGATGATGAGACTCAGGTGCCACTTTCTGGTGTGTACGGTGCTGGCGAGACAACCCAGGAGAAGCAGGTGTTTCAAGAGGGGAGTGTAGATGATGAGGTCCTTGACCCATCATGGCGTGAGGTCAAGGACCTCTCCCAGGAGGGAGAGGGAGGGGGCAGACTTGGTTGCCTGTAGCCTCCACTTCGGCACCCGTTAGGAGCATTCCTCTTTCAAAAGCCAAAGTGGGCGCTCCCAAGACTTGCAGTGCGTGGTCCTTTTTTGACACAGTTGCAGATGACATTTGCTTTGTCAAATGCAAGCTGTGTCATCAGAAAGTCAAAAGAGGGAAAAATGTCAGCAACCTCAATACCACAAATATGTGGAAACATGTGCAGACCAAGCACGAGGTGGAGTTACACAGACACACTGAAGACGTAGGCCAGCGTACCGCACCACCTACCACCTCTTCAGCTCGTGTTGGCGCCTCTTCCTCCAGCTCACACACAGCTGGTTCGGCTTCCTCACAGGATCGCCAAGGAAGAACCTCTGGCACTGTTGTCCGAAGACCCAGTGACATTCCACCCACAGCACCACTTTCCCAGTCATCCTCACACTCCCAGGCCACTCTACAGCCATCGGTAGCACAGGCATGGGATAAAACCCGGCCATACTCGGCAAATCATCCCCGAGCACAGGCTCTGAATGCTGGCATTGCCAAACTACTGGCCCTTGAAATGCTCTCATTCAGACTGGTGGAGACTGACACCTTCCGGAACTTCATGGCATTGGCAGTCCCACAATACACCATGCCCAGCCGCTTTTATTTCAGCAGGCAAGCCGTCCCTGCCCTGCAAAAACATGTGGAGGGAAAAATAAAACATGCACTACTTAATGCCGTCAGTAGCAAGGTCCACCTGACCACCGATGCGTGGACCAGTAACCATGGACAGGGACGATACCTTTCCCTCACTGCCCATTGGGTCAATGTTGTGGAGCCGGGTACAGATCTGGAGAGTGGCGCTGTACGTGTTCTGCCAACCCCAAGCCCAGGATCAAGCATGGAGCAGGCAGAGGCCTGATGGTTTTTGAATGTGGAGGCAGCAGGAGACATTGCCGTCCACACAGCAGGGGAACAGCAGAAGTTACTTAACCCCACTAAAGGGGGTTTTACACTAAGCGATATCGCTAGCAATATCGCTAAAACGTCACTGGTTTTGTGACGTCATAGCGATATTGCTAGCGATATCGCTATGTGTGATACTTACCAGTGACCGGCTCCCCCGCTGTCCATCGCTGATCGCGCGAGAATGTCCGGCTCCATTTCTCGTCGGGCGCTTCCTGCTGAGACTTTCTGCTGTGACGACGAGCGAAGCGTGGAGGCGGGCGGGAGGACGCCAGGATCGCTGTGTGTGAATGGTAAGTATCGTGCGCTGCGTCGCTGCTGCATCGCTGTGAGATCTTTCTGTATGAAAGCTCACTAGCGATCATTTAGCGATGCACCAGTGATCCTGACCGGGTCGGATCGCTGGTCGGATCGCTGGTGCATCGCTAAATGTAAAAGGGCCTTAACACAGGAGCTAGTGTGTTTTTCTCTGTGAAGATGGCACTTCTGAACACGAACTGGCATTGTTGGAGCCCAGGATCAAGCATGGAGCAGGCAGAGGCCTGATGGTTTTTGAATGTGGAGGCGGCAGGAGACATTGCAATCCACATAGCAGGGTACCAGCAGACGTTACTGAACCCCACTAACACAGGAGCTAGTGTTTTTCTCTGTGCGGACAGCACTTCCGAGCGACAACTGGCTGTGTTGAAGCCCAGGATCAATCATGCAGCAGGCGGAGGCCAACTTGCAGCAAGTTTTATATAGCAACCGCTGCTTTTTGCTATTGGTCCCTATTGAATAATGAACGTTTTGAATTTTCTCCAAAAGTAAAGTAGTTGCAAACTCATCCTTTTAGAAACTTGTTTGGGCTGTTGAGAGGAGTAGAAAAACATCAAAAATTTAAATCCTGCACGATTCTACCAAGAAATGTGAGTGTTCATTCAAACCGCTGGTTTTTGCTATTTTGGGCCCTATTGAATAATGAATGTTTTGAATTTTCTCCAAAAGTAAAGTAGTTGCAAACTCATCCTTTTAGAAACTTGTTTGGGCTGTTGAGAGGAGTAAAAAAACATCAAAAATGTCAATCCTTTCAGTCTGCTGAAGGACCCTGGGAATCATAGAATCATAGAATCATAGAATCGTAGAGTTGGAAGGGACCTCCTGGGCCATCTGGTCCAACCCCCTGCTCAAAGCAGGATTCGCTAAATCATCCCAGTCAGATGTCTGTCCAGCCTCTGTTTGAAGACTTCCATTGAAGGAGAACTCACCACTTCTCGTGGCAGCCTGTTCCACTCATTGATCACTCTAACTGTCAAAAAGTTTTTTCTAATATCTAATCTGTGTCTCCTCCCATTCAGTTTCATCCCATTGCTTCTAGTCTTTCCTTGTGCAAATGAGAATAAAGTTGATCCTTCTACAATGTGACAGCCCTTTAGATATTTGTAGACAGCTATTAAGTCTCCTCTCAGTCTTCTCTTTTGCAAACTAAACATTCCCAAATCCTGCAACCTTTCCTCATAAGACAGGGTTTGCAGACCGGTCACCATTCTGGTCGCTCTTTTCTGAACTTGCTCCAGTTTGTTGATGTCTTTTTTAAAATGTGGTGCCCAAAACTGGACACAATATTCCAGATGAGGTCTGACCAAAGAGGAGTAGAGGGAAATAATGACTTCACGTGATCTAGACTGTATGCTTCTGTTAATACATCCTAGAATTGCATTTGCCTTTTTTGCTGCTGCATCACACTGTTGACTCATATTCAGTCTGTGATCTATTAGTATACCCAAGTCTTTTTCACATGTGCTGTCACTTAGCCCTATTCCTCCCATTCTATATATGCTTTTTCCATTTTTATTGCCCAGATGTAGTACTTTGCATTTCTCCCTGTTAAAAACCATTCTGTTTGTTGCTGCCCACTTCTCCAGTTTATTTAAATCTTTTTGAATCCTCTCTCTCTCTTCTCTAGTATTAGCTATCCCTCCTAGCTTTGTGTCATCAGCAAATTTAATCAGTTTACCCTCAATGCCTTCATCTAAATCGTTGATAAAGATGTTGAACAATACAGGGCCCAGGACAGAGCCCTGTGGTACCCCACTTGAGACATTCTTCCAACTGGATGTGCAGCCATTTACGACCACTCTTTGGTTCCGATCACTAAGCCAGTTATGAATCCACCTAACAGTTGCCTTGTCCATTCCATACTTAATCATTTTTTCAATAAGGATTGTATGAGAGACTTTGTCAAATGCTTTGCTGAAGTCAAGATATACTATATCTACAGCATTTCCTTGATCCACCCAATCAGTGATACCGTCATAGAAGGAAATTAAGTTAGTCTGACATGACTTATTAGTTACAAACCCATGCTGACTCTGTTTAATCACTTCATTCTTATCCAGGTATTGACATACATGTTGTTTAATAATTTGTTCAAAGATCTTTCCTGGTATAGAAGTCAGACTCACCGGCCTATAGTTACCTGGGTCCACCTTCTTCCCCTTTTTGAAGATAGGAACAACATTTGCTCTTCTCCAGTCTTCTGGCACTTCTCCTGTTCTCCAAGAATTTTCAAAGATTATAGAGAGGGGTTCAAAAATTTCTTCTGCTATCTCCTTCAGTACTCTGGGGTGTAATTCATCTGGACCTGGAGACTTGAATTCATTTAGGCTAGCTAAGTGTTTCCTCACTATCTTTCTGTTTATAGATATCCTGGATTCTTCTATTCCCTTAATAGGACAGTGAATAACAGTTGATGTTACATTTCCTTTCTGAGAGAAAACAGATGCAAAATAGGAATTTAAAAGTTCAGCCTTCTCAACATCCTGTCTTACCATTTCATCATTTTCATCCTGTAAAAATCCTATAGCATCTTTGACTTTTCTTTTACTTTTGACATATCCCCAAAATCCTTTATTATTGCTTTTGACATCTCTTGCAAGCCTCAATTCATTTTCAGCTTTAGCTAATCTGATTTGTGCCCTGCAGGTTCTGCAGACAGCATTATATTCTTCTTTAGATATGCCTCCCTCTTTCCATTTTATAAACATTTTTTTCTTCCTTTTTAGCATGTGCTTAAGTTCTGTGTTCATCCATCCTGGTTTCCTTAACTGCTTCCTATTCTTCCCTCTTTTCGGAATTGTTAACAACTGTGCTTTGAGAATTTCATTTTTCAAGATTTCCCATCCTTCCTGGACATTTTTGTCTTTAAGGATATCCAGCCATTGGATCCCTCCAATTCTCTTTCTGAATCCCTTAAAATCTGCCTTTCTGAAATCTAACCTTGACGTCTGAGTCTTCACAGGTCTTCCGCCTCTAGTTATCCAAAATTCTAAAATAGCATGGTCGCTACCTCCTAGGGTCCCAGCCACTTTTACCTCCTCAACCATTTCCTCCCTGTTTATAAGGATTAGATCCAAGGTAGCAGTTTCCCCTTTAGTTTTGCCTGAGAGAGATTCCCAACAAATGTCTGGATAGTTGAAATCTCCCATGACAACTATGTCATATTTTTTGGAGAACTTGGCCATTTGATGCATAAAGAGTTCATCCATAGCTTCAGCTTGCACAGGCGGCCTGTAGTAAATGCCTACAATGGTGTCCTTTCCATTGTTCTGTCCTTGTATTCTTACCCAAACAGTTTCCACAGAACTCCCAGTCTCTGAAGCTTCAATCTCTGTGCAGATATACGCGTTTCTAACATACAATGCGACACCTCCTCCTCGTTTATCAAGTCTGTTTCTTGCAAATAAGTTGTATCCTTCTAGTCTTGTATTCCAATCATGTGTATTGTCCCACCAAGTTTCAGTGATTCCAATGACATCATATTTCTTTTCCTGTGTTAGTAGTTCCAATTCTCCTTGTTTGTTGCCCATGCTTTGTGCATTAGTATAGAAACATTTTAGTTTGTGATTGGTTTCTCTTTCTCCAATATTTTTATAAATTAGATTCTTTCGTCTTTGTTCTTCCTTTCCACTTCTAATAGCAGAGTTCTCAATAGCATTTGTCAGGTGTATGGCTTTTTCTGGTCTTTTGCTTCCCTTCCCATGTTGTTCTAGTTTAAAGCTCTCCTTACAAGTGTAGCAAGGCGACTTCCAAATACATGCTTACCAGTCTTCGTAAGGTGCACCCCATCTCTAGCAAGTAGTCCATCGTATAAGTAGTTCACTCCGTGATCCAGAAATCCAAATCGTTGCTGACGGCACCATCGACGTAGCCAGTTCACCTGCAGAATCTTATTCCACCTCCTTGTTCCATGGCCATCCACTGGGAGGATGGAAGAGAAGACCACCTGCGCTCCCAGTTCTTTCACTTTCTTACCTAAGTCTTCAAAGTCTCTACAGATGGTTTCCAGGTCGTTTCTTGCAGTGTCATTTGTCCCCACATGTAGTAGCAGGAATGGGTATTCATCTGTAGGTCTGAAGAGTCCTGATATCCTGTCAGACACATCTTTAATTTTTGCACCTGGAAGACAGCACATTTCTCTTGTAGTTATATCCGGTCTGCAGATAGCGGCCTCTGTTCCTCTCAACAGGGAATCCCCCATGACCACCACTCTCCGTTTCTTCACAACATTTTTCTTTCTCCATCCAGGAGGACTCTGAAGGCGTACAAGGTTGCTGCTTGTTGGCAAAGTCTTATCCTGATGTATTTCTTCATTGTTTTCCTGCGTGAGAGCCTGGTACTGGTTTCTGAGCAGTATGGGTGCTGACTGCCTCCTGATCCTCCTGCTTCTCTGGGTCACATGTCTCCATTCCTCTGTTTCTTCAGGTGCACTTCGAATTTCTTCTCTTTCTGTAACATGAAGAGATAATTCTGCTCTGTCCAAGAACTCTTCACCTTCCTTAATGATCTTCAACGTAGTTAACCTCTCTTCGAGATTTTGCAACTTTTCCTCCAACAGGGACACAAGCTTGCATTTGTGGCATGTGAAGTTTGGCTTTTCCACTGGTAAGTCTGTGAACATGTAGCAAGAAATGCAGCTCACCAAATGGCTCCTGGCCTCTTCCATCTTGAGATTTCTTAAAAACGATGAAAGATGAGCCAAAATTCGGTTTTTCCGATTTCCTCTTTTCAGCTGCAACGGCCAAAACCCAGTGATCGTTGAGCTCGCGGAGACTCTTCACTTATCCCAGAAGGCACTGGGAATATGCAAATGATCTCCTCAAGACTCTTCCCCTGGTTTTCCGATTTCCTCTTTTCAGCTGCAACGGCCAAAACCCAGTGATCGTTGAGCTCGCGGAGACTCTTCACTTATCCCAGAAGGCACTGGGAATATGCAAATGATCTCCTCAAGACTCTTCCCCTGGTTTTCCGATTTCCTCTTTTCAGCTGCAACGGCCAAAACCCAGTGATCGTTGAGCTCGCGGAGACTCTTCACTTATCCCAGAAGGCACTGGGAATATGCAAATGATCTCCTCAAGACTCTTCCCCTGGTTTTCCGATTTCCTCTTTTCAGCTGCAACGGCCAAAACCCAGTGATCGTTGAGCTCGCGGAGACTCTTCACTTATCCCAGAAGGCACTGGGAATATGCAAATGATCTCCTCAAGACTCTTCCCCTGGTTTTCCGATTTCCTCTTTTCAGCTGCAACGGCCAAAACCCAGTGATCGTTGAGCTCGCGGAGACTCTTCACTTATCCCAGAAGGCACTGGGAATATGCAAATGATCTCCTCAAGACTCTTCCCCTGGTTTTAGGAAGGACCAATCAGATCCGACACAGGACCTGAACACGTGACCCCTGCTCTCCACTGAGAGGTAAACTTGCGGGCATGCCCAGTAGCACGGCATGAGGACTTAGCCTCTGGAGCTGTTCCCTGCAGAGCAGGTTGCGCTACCATTGCTGCACCAGAGGTGGCAGCAACATCCAGGCTGTCAAAGTAAGTCTGAGCAGCACCCGGAGCGGTCAGAGAAAAATGGGAGACCGCTGGATGTCTGGCTCTGGATCCCCGCTGCGCAGAGTCAGGAATCCGACGCCTAACAGATTCATGGCATCTGTGGAAAATGGCTCCCTCTCCCATAGCCCCAGGAACAGGTTTGTATAGGATGGCGCACAGGCTGCAACCATGGCTGTCCCCTGGAGCTGTAGGAAGAAGGAACCATTAAAAGTAAAAAAAAATTGTGGGTTAAAAAAATTTTAAAGGTGTTTGAATAAAATTAACCTCATCAACATTCAAATTGGACATGCTTAAAAACTGAAAACAAGGTTATTGCCTTCAGTATCCGCTGCTTATCAGACGCCTCTTATTCCAGACTTTTAGGCGAGATATTCAGTACTGAATATTACCACACAGGCCAGCTGTCTCTTTAATGATATATGGAATTCTCCATTACAGCTCCTTTCAGTTAAATCAACTGTGAATTTCCTTTCCTGATGGAGAGGAGGAGGGGTTTGTCTTTATGTAAAATCTTGTCTAAAGTCCATTTTAAGGAAAGATATTAGCGAAGGGAATGAGGATGTCGAGTCCATATGGGTCGAAACACATGGAGGGAAAAAATAGTAACAAAATTCTCTTTGGGGTCTGTTACAAACCCCCAAATATAACAGAAATCATGGCAAGTTTACTACTAAGGCAGATAGATGAAGCTGCAACCCATAATGAGGTCCTTGTTATGGGGGACTTTAACTACCCAGATATTAACTGGGAAACAGAGACCTGCGAAACCCACAAAGGCAACAGGTTTCTGCTAATAGCCAAGAATAATTATCTTTCACAATTTGTGCAGAATCCAACCAGAGGATCAGCACTTTTAGACCTAATACTATCTAACAGACCTGACAGAATAACAAATCTGCAGGTTGTTGGGTATCTAGGAAATAGCGACCACAATATTGTACAGTTTCACTTGTCTTTCGCTAGGGGGACATGTCAGGGGGTCACAAAAACACTGAACTTTAGGAAGGCAAAGTTTGACCAGCTTAGAGATGTCCTTAATCTGGTTGACTGGGACAATGTCCTCAGAAATAAGAATACAGAAAATAAATGGGAAATATTTAAGAACATCCTTAATAGGCACTGTAAGCAGTTTATACCTTGTGGGAATAAAAGAACAAGAAACAGGAAAAACCCAATGTGGCTAAACAAAAAAGTAAGAGGGGCAATTAACAGTAAAAATAAAGCATTTAAACTACTAAAGCAGGATGGCACCGTTGAAGCTCTAAAAAACTATAAGCAGAAAATTTATCTAAAAAAATAATTAAAGCTGCCAAAAAGGAAACAGAGAAGCACATTGCTAAGGTGAGTAAAACTAATCCGAAGCAGTTCAACTATATCAATAGTAAAAGAATCAAAAGTGAAAGTGTAGGCCCATTAAAAAATTGTGAGGAAAGTATGGATGTAGATGATGAGGAAAAAGCTAATATATTAAACACCTTCTTCTCCACAGTATTCACGGTGGAAAATGAAATGCTAGGTGAAATGCCAAGAGACAAAGAAAACCCTATATTAATGGTCACCAATCTAACCCAAGAAGAGGTGCAAATCCGGCAAAATAAGAATAAAATAGATAAATCTCCGGGTCCGGATGGCATACACCCACGAGTACTAAGAGAACTAAGTAATGTAATAGACAAACCATTATTTCTTATATTTAGAGACTCTACAGCGACGGGGTCTGTTCCACAGGACTGGCGCATAGCAAATGTGGTACCAATATTCAAAAAGGGCTCTAAAAGTGAACCTGGAAATTATAGGCCAGTAAAGTCTAACCTCTATTGTTGGTAAAATATTTGAAGGGTTTCTGAGGGATGTTATTCTGGATTATCTAAATGAGAATAACTGTTTAACGCCATATCAGCATGGGTTTATGAGGAATCGCTCCTGTCAAACCAATCTAATCAGTTTTTATGAAGAGGTAAGCTATAGACTGGACCAAGGTGAGTCATTGGATGTGGTATATCTGCCACACCAGAGGCTGGTACACAAAATGAGAATGCTGGGACTGGGGGAAAATGAATGTAAATGGGTAAGTAACTGGCTTAGTGATAGAAAGCAGAGGGTGGTTATAAATGGTATATTCTCTAACAGGGTCGCTGTGACCAGTGGGGTACCGCAGGGGTCGGTGTTGGGACCTATTCTCTTCAACATATTTATTAACGATCTGGTAGAAGGTTTGCACAGTAAAATATTGATATTTGCAGATGATACATAACTATGTAAAGCAGTCAATACAAGAGAAGATAGTATTCTGCTACAGATGGATCTGGATAAGTTGGGAACTTGGGCCGAAAGGTGGCAGATGCAGTTTAACAATGATGATAAATGTAAGGTTATTCACATGGGAAGAAGGAATCAATATCACCATTACACACTGAACGGTAAACCACTGGGTAAATCTGACATGGAGAAGGACATGGGGATCATAGTTAATGATAAACTTACCTGGAGCAGTCAGTGCCAGGCAGCGGCTGCCAAGGCAAACAGGATCATGGGGTGCATTAAAAGAGGTCTGGATAAACATGATGAGAGCATTATACTGCCTCTGTACAAATCTCTTGTTAGACCGCACATGGAGTACTGTGTACAGTTTTGGGCACCGGTGAACAGGAAAGATATAATGGAACTAGAGCGGGTACAAAGGAGGGCAAAAAAATTAATAAAGGGGATGGGGGAACTACAATACCCAGAGAGATTAGCAAAATTAGGATTATTTAGTCTAGAAAAAAGACGACTGAGGGGTGAAATAATAACCATGTATAAGTATAAAAGGGGACAATACAAATATCTCTCCGAGGATCTGTTTATACCAAGGAAGGTGACGGTCACAAGGGGGCATTCTCTGCGTCTGGAGGAGAAACACCAAGGTTACTTACCGGTAGCCGTTTTTCCGGAGCCCATGACGGCACCATGAGAGAGGGGATCCGCCCCCTTTCGAAGCGTCCTTTGGTGTTGGCTACTAGTAGTTTGGGGTGTTTTTTAGTTAGATGAGATTACAGAGCATGAGAGGCCCCCGGGTTAGTACACATGGTAAAACTATCACCACATTATATCTATCTAACTAAAAAACACCCAAACTATAGTGCACACCAAAGGAGTGAAAAGGGGGGGAATATACAGGTGCCGTCATGGGCTCCGGAAAAACCGGCTACCGGTAAGTAACCTTGGTGTTTTCCCGTCTCCCATGACGGCACACATGAGAGACTTTTGTAGAATAAGACACCTTAGGGAGGGACCACCGCTTGCAGCACCCTTCTACCAAAGGTTAGGTCAGTAGAGGAAGACAGATCAAGTCGGTAGTGTTTAACAAAGGTGGAAGGTGAGGACCAAGTAGCGGCTTTACAAATTTGCTCAATCGATACCTCAGCCTTCTCTGCCCAGGTGGTAGCCACGGCTCTGGTGGAGTGAGCCTTGATGCCTTCTGGAACCGGAGCGCCACTTGCGGAGTAGGATAACATAATGGCCTCCCTGATCCATCTGGCAATGGTACTTTTAGCTACCCCGTGCCCCTTTCTACTACCCTGAAAGGCTACAAAAAGGGACTGATCTTTCCTCCACTGACTAGTTATTGACATATATTGTATTATGGCTCTTTTTACATCTAATGTATGGAATGTTTGCTCCCCCGGGTTTCTGGGGATTGTTACAGAACGATGGCAAGGAGATCTCCTGAGTCCTATGAAACTTTTGGACTACCTTGGGGAGATAGGCCGGGTCTGGTCTTAGAACCACTCGGTCATCCAAGATCTGTGTATAAGGAGGACATATAGACAGAGCTTGTAGGTCGCTGACTCTTCGGGCTGACGTTAAGGCTACCAGTAAGACCGTTTTAAGTGTAAGTAGCTTTGGTGACAGCTCTAGTAGTGGTTCGAAGGGATCTTTGGTTAAAGCCTCCAAAACTAGGTTCAGGTCCCAGGGTGGTATCTTTGGGATAATGACCGGCCTTGACCTGCCACAGGACTTAATGAACTGGGACACCCACCTATTGGCTGCTAAATTGCAGTTATATAGGGCCCCCAAAGCTGAGACTTGGAACTTTGAGTGTGTTAGTGGCTAACCCCAGTTGCAGCCCCGACTGTAAGAACTCTAGGATAGGTCCCACTGGAGCTACATCCCCTAAAGGTTCCCCCAGGAAGTCTAGGAACTTTTTCCACGTTCTACCGTAGATATGGGATGTTATTGGTTTCCTACTTTTCAACAGGGTGGAGACTAACCCTGGAGAGAATCCCTGGCGACTCAGTAGCGCCCTCTCAAATTCCAGGCTGCTAGATGGAAGCCCTTCACCTGAGAGTGGACCACTGGTCCCTGGGAAAGCAGGTCTGGAATCTCTGGTAGTATCCATGGATCTGTCACTGACATGAGCCTCAGAAGGGAGAACCAAGGCCTTCTTGGCCAAAAAGGAGCTATAAGAATTATTCTTGCCCGATCCTCCCTGATTTTCCTGACTACTACTGGGATCATTGTTATCAGGGGAAATGCATAGGCCAGGATGAACTTCCAGGGTATTTGTAGGGCATCTACTGCGAAGGGGTTTTCCCTTGGATTTAGCGGGCAGAACTGCCTGACCTTCCGGTTGTGTGCGGTAGCGAATAGGTCTATTTCTGGTCTGCCCCAGGCCTGAACTATTTGTTGGAAGACTCGGGAGTTTAGGGACCATTCCCCTTGTCTTAGATGCCTGCGACTCAGGAAGTCTGCTTGTATATTTTCTGCCCCCTTTATGTGCAATGCTGTGATGGATAAGAGATGTTGTTCTGCTAGCTGGAAGAGTAGATCTGATATTTGCATGAGGCCCCGAGATCTCATTCCCCCCGATGATTGATGTAGGCTACTACTGCCTGATTGTCCGTCATGACCCGGGTGTGGCGGCCCTGAAGTAAGGGAAGGAAATGTTTCACGGCTTTTTCCACTGCCCATAGTTCTTTTACATTTGAATTCTGATCGCTTTCTAGTGAGGACCAGGTCCCCTGTATTGTATGGGATCTCAGGTGTGCTCCCCACCCTGTGGCACTCGCGTCTGTCGTAATGATGTCCTCAACTGGTTTTTGCCACGGGACACCAGCTGTTAGATCCTTTTCTACAGTCCACCAGAGCAGGGAATCTCTTACAGCCACTGAGAGACATAGTTTGCCTTCTAAATGCCCTTTTAATTGTTTCTGCGCTGACAGGACTTCCCACTGTAGTTGCCTTAAGTGGTACTGCGCCCATGTTACTGCGGGTATACATGATGTCAGTGAGCCTAAAAGGGACATTGCGTTCCTCAGTGTCATATTTGGCCTTTGTATTGCTGTGCTAGCTAGGCCTCTTATCTTGGTCACTTTCCTCTGGTAGGAGGCAGCGTTGTTGCTCGGAGTCCAATATCAACCCTAGGAAGGATTGCTCTTTTACTGGGGTTATCCTTGACTTGGGGATGTTTACTATCCATCCTAGTCCTACTAGAGTTGCTATTACTTCCTTCACTTGAAGTGTGCAGTGGGATTCCGACCTCCCTATTACCAGAAAGTCGTCTAAGTATGGGACGATCACTAAGTCCCTGGATCGCAGAAAAGACATCTCTGATACTCCCGATGGATTGGGATGTGATAGTAGGCATCTTTTAAGTCTATCACTGCCATGAGGCAATGCTGGAACAGGATCTTTGTGGCCGTGTTGATTGACTCCATTTTGAAGGAGCAATTGTCTATCCACTGATTGAGTCTCCTCAGGTTGACAATGGTTCTCCAAGAGCCATCTGGTTTTTGTATTAAGAAGAGGGGGGAGTAGAACCCCCTTCCTTCTTCTTGCGCTGGGACTTCCTGTAGGACTTGTTTTTTCACTAGTCCCAAGACTTCCGTCTCCAGGGCCAGCTGTTGCTCTTGGGCTTTCCTTCTGGGTGTTATTATGAAGGTATGCCTGGGCGGACGGATGAATTTTATTTTTAAGCCGTCCTTGATTATATTTAGGATCCATGTACTGGGGGAGATATTTGCCCAGGCGGAAAGGAAGAGAGAAAGCCTTCCCCCTACCTCCGGCCCAATGTCATTGGGGAGATTTTTTGGAGGAAGTGGAGGGCCCTTTAAACATATAGCCCGATCCTCTTTTTTCTTTAAAGTCCCAGCTTTTTCTATCTCCCGGGGGACAACCCCTGTTAAATCTCCTCCTCCGAAAGGGCTGCTTCTTAGGTTCTCCCGGAAATCGGGGAAAGCTTTTCTTCCTATCCCCCGCATGCTCCAAAATCTCTTCTAGTTTTTTCCCGAAGAGGAATTGGCCATCGCATGGAATGGAACATAACTTGTGCTTAGAGGGTAAATCTCCGGGACACCCTTTAAGCCACAGGGCTCGTCTTGCCGCATTTGACAGGCTTGCTGCTCTAGCTGTCAATCTTGCAGAGTCTGCAGAGGAATCGGCCAGGAAAGCCGCTGCTCCGTGCACCAATGTTAGATTAGCTAGAATTTCGTCTCTAGGAACTCTATCCTTGATCTGGTCCTCTATTTGTTGCAGCCAGACCATGAGGGCACGAGCGGTACAGGTACCGGCTATTGCTGGCTTCAATCCCCCTGCTGAAGCTTCCCAGATGTGCTTCAGAAACCCATCTGCTTTCTTATCAAGCGGGTCTTTCAACACGCCAGAATCTTCTAATGGTAGGGATACCTTTTTTGAGGATCTGGCTACAGCCCCATCAATTTTTGGGACTTTTTCCCAGGTTTCTGAGTCCTTCTGGTCAAAGGGGTACCTCCTCTTTGATGTGGAAGGTAAGCCCCCTGACCGCTCTGTCTTTTTCCATCCCCTGTCAATTTTATTTTATCATTTACAGGGAAGGTACGCTTTCGCTTTTCCTCCAGTCCTCCAAACATTACATCCTCTAATGATTTGGGAGTTTTTTCTTCTTTAAAGGCCCATTGTAGCTCTAATGGCCTTGACCAGTTTTTCTACGTCCTCCGTTGGGAAACATGGACGGCCGCCTGTATCGCTGTCCGAGGAGGATTCTGAGGACTGCGTAGAGGAAGAGGAGGTGGAGGGGGACAAAGATCTATCCCGCCCCTTCTGCTTTGGCGAGGCCTCTGAATCGGAGCTCCTTCAAGGGTTTCTTTTTTTTTTTAAGTGCTGCCTTTAGGGAACCTTTCACCTCCTGATGTATTAACTCCTTCAGACTAGTCACCAAATCAGGGGTCTCCTCCTGTATAGTCCTGTTAATACAGTCAGCGCAGAGATCTTTCTGCCACTGATCTGCCAGCGGGTTTTTACATAGGGCGCATTCTCTATTTTTGGTTTTGCTGCTGGCCTTCCTCGCCCCCTAGTGATCAAACAGAGAAAATGGAACCCCATTACCATAAGGGTGACATTCACGTAGATCACTCACCACCGCTGTCAATCAGGGGTACCGATCTCGGAGGCTCCTCAGATGCACTCATGACGTTTCTCTTGGACGTCCCAGAGTCATGCCGATTGCGTTTATGACTGCTGCTCCTACCACTTGAACGACTGCTCCTGGTATGTTGGTGGCTCGGCCTGGCATCTGGCGAGAGGTCTTGCTGCTGACGCTGCTGCTGTCGCTGCTGCTGTCGCTGCTGCTGTCGCTGCTCGTCTTGCCCCACTTCCATTCTGAAGCCTTGGGCATGAGTGCGTCTTCTGTGGTCATCCCCCTTATGTAAGGGGGATCCACTGCACTCTCCGCCTCCTCCGGTTACCCCCACAGCCCCTCCCCCCCGCCATACCTCCGGGATCTCTCTTCACCGATCGGCGTTCTTCACCATGGGCGCCGCCATCTTGAATTGTCGGCGCCGCCTCCCGAAGTCACGCCCCTTCCCCAGCGTGCCCTGCGCGTGACGTCAGAGGAGCGCGACCTGGAAGCGGCCGCTCCCTCAAGGCTCCTGAGCTGCTCCAGAGTAGGGAATCACCGGCAGAGGGGGAGAGGGCGGTGCGGCAGCCACGGCAGAGCCCCAGGACCCCCGCCGTGCTGTTCCTGCGCCCGCTCGGACGCTGAGCCCCGGAGGACCCGCGGACGGCGCTTCCTCCATCCCGACGCCCAGCGCTCAGGAGCCCAGCCTGATCTTCTACGCCGGCACGGGAGAGAGGCAGGTAAGTGTGACCTGCTGTCTTCAGCACGGGTCCCTGTCAGGACAGGAAACCCAACTGAAGCGAGGGAAAGGTACCGCCCTTTTATCTTCAGTAGGGTTCCTGTCCTGACTGGGCGGATCCCCTCTCTCATGTGTGCCATCATGGGAGACGGGAAAAAGGGTTTTCCACCAACATAGAAGAGGATTCTTTACAGTTAGGGTAGAGAGAATCTGGAATTCCCTTCCTGAGGAGGTGGTGATGGCAAACTCAGTCGAAGGGTTCAAGAGGGGCCTGGATGTCTTCCTGGAGCGTAACAATATTGTATCTTACAGTTATTGTTAGGTTTTTTAGAAGGACATAGATCTGGGGATTTATTCTGACCGAATTTTATAGGCTGGACTGGATGGACTAATGTCTTTTTTCGGCCTTACTAACTGTTACTATGTTACTAAGGTCGAATGTACGACTGAAAACATTCAAGAATTTTGGAACTGGATGCTTTGTACAATAAAGGAACTGTTAAATTCAATTTTCCCTCTTGAGTGCCAAGTCTTTACTATAATCTATAGTGGATTGGATACCGTACTTCTGCACCTCCCTCTGTCATCGAGTGCTGTGTTTTTTCTAATTCATCCGCATCCATAGGCTTATATGGGTGCGAGTGAGCTGAGACTCTGCCATGTGTCAGTGGCAATCTCTGTATGCTACCATTTCACTCGGACACTGAAAACGGCTGGGGAAAAAAACCGTGATGGGAGCTGTCCCGTAGATGAATACTGGTCCGAGTGCTATGTGATGTTTTATTGCATAGCACTCGTCCGTATTCATCGCTGGAGTTACTCCGGCCTCAGGATGGGAGTCCTGCATTTGGGGCACGACAGGGGATATTAAGGACTGAACTATTCCACCCATCCTCCTATGCTGCCTTCTGAGGGTGATCTTCAGAGAAACAGGGAAGAACCCCCCCCAATTTTTTATTACCTACACTGATTTTTTTCGTGAGCACTTTGTAATAGTCTGTGTCACATATACATTCTATTGGTGTTTGAATTAGTTTACCTGTTATATATTAAAAGTTAAGCTTTATGGTATCTCATGCTACAGAGTTATTGATCCTGGGCAATTGGTCCAAAGTGTCTATGGGAAATATGTGCACAGAAAACTTAGCATATCTGCAAGAAAAAGTGACAGGTTGTGTTTGAAGCACACACCCCAGGTCAGTTTACACTGCATAAAAAAAGCCCAGCGGGCAGGAGGGTTTTATAAATCCCATCCACATTGCTGAACTGTAAGAAGCTGTGTTTTTGATGGAACAAAAATATGTCGTGTCAAAAACGCAACAAAATCTCATTGTGGACACAGAGCCTAAGGCTGGAGTGGAGTCACATCGGATGCGATACAAGTAAGTTCTCCGTCTCCTCCATGGCCTGACTTGGTGTATATCGGACTGCACTGGGATGACATCCGAGTGCAGTGTGAAGTTTCACTAAGACCCTTTGCTAATCCTTTGCATCTAATTTGGTTGTGCCTTTTTTTGCTTTCTGCTTTGTTGCTAAGGTTCAGAGTACTCCCTGCTGGGGGCAGCGCTGGGCACCGCTCATACGTTACAGCTTGTGGCAGATTGTTCAGTCCCCTGGTGTGTTGTTTGAATTAGAGGCCTACCTAACTACCTACCTACCTTCACCTGTCTGAGCTTTCTATCGGCTTACAGCACCGAGGTGTGTCACAATGGAACATTGAAACACGTGTCACAATGGGCGTCCCAGACTGTCTTCCAGCAGTGCGGCAGAAGCCAGCTTCAGTCTGTTGAGGGAGCCTCAGCAGACAGGTAGGGATGGGGGTATGCACACGTGTTGGTTTCAAAACCCAGCAACAGGAGAGATAAGGTTTCCAAAAACAGACTGAATTGAATCCAAAGCAAGTTGTCTTTTTAATATATCATTAAATTGACAGCTGGCCTGTGTGGTATTATTCAGTACTGAATATCTGGTCTAAACGTCTGGAGTAAGAGGCGTCTGGTAAGCAGCAGATACTGAACGTAATAACCTTGTTTTCAGTTGAGGAGCACTGGATTTCAAAATTGGGACTGAAGGAGCATCTCCTTCAGCAGCTGTACACACGCCCGGACACAGATGCATCGCTATTCCCCTGCACTCAAGTGCCTTTCTAACCAGCGCGTCCTCTCCTCCCGTGGCACACATACCTGGGCAGGACATACGTCCTCAAACAGTACCAGTCCCATATCAGGGACACAAGCCTGCTATGCACAACATGTGGCATATCCTCTAATTAAATCAGATCATTTTACCAGGACCTTTGTCAGTCCCAGTTTTGAAATCCAGTGTTCCTCAACTGAAAACAAGTTTATTACCTTCAGTATCCGCTGCTTACCAGATGCCTCTTATTCCAGAGTTTAAGACCAGATTTTGGTTTCAATTCAATTCAGTCTGCTTTTGGAAACCTTATCTCTCCTGATGCTGGGTATTGTAACCAACAAGCATGCATACCAACCTCCCTACCTGTCTGCTGAGGCTCCCTCAGCAGACTGAAGCTGGCTGCTGTCGCACAGCTGGAAGACAGTCTGGGCCGCCCATTGTGACATGTGTTCCAATTGTTCCATTGTGACACCTGGCTGCTGTAAGCCAAGAGGATACTCAGACAGGTGAAGGTAGTTAGGTAGGTCACAAGAGGGAGACAATAGAACAAGTTTCACAATGGACGGTCCAGACTGTCTTCCAGCTGTGCGGCAGCAGCCAGCTTCAGTCTGCTGAGGGGGCCTCAGCAGACAGGTAGGGAGGATGGTATGCACACTCGTTGGTTACAATACCCAGCATCAGGAGAGATAAGTTTTCCAAAAACAGACTGAATTGAAACCAAAGCAAGTTGTCTTTTCAAAGCAATATTTTAATGCTTTTTGCAACTTTTGTTGCTCTGCATTAATTTTCCAAGTTGCACATTTCAAATGCCAAATGCATGTGGCTTGATTTAACTTGACCAACTCTGCTACATCAAGTACTCACCTATATATGGAAGGCATTGTATTGTATTCAGTCTGCAATATAAATCATCTGTCTTGGCTTTTGCTATTTGGTAGGTACAGGTGTCATTAGCTGCAGTAATGTGTTTAGGTTTGGATGGATACATTTCTGCACACCCACCTGCTACAAGACCATCAGCGCCTTCCCTCATTACTTCAATGTGTAGTTAAGTTATTAAATTTCTACCAGATTCCTGACGCTTATGAATTCTTTAGTGAAACATTGTCTCCCCCTTGAGGCCCTCCAACTTCTAAATTTTGGGTATATGTATTCTATGACAAAGAATGAATTGGTCTGGTGTGTTTGCATCAGCGGCCTACCTAACCACCTACCTACCTTCACCTGTCTGAGTATCCTATTTACTTACAGCAGCCAGGTTTGTCACAATGGAACAATTGGAACCCGTGTCACATTGGGCGGCCCAGACGGTCTTCTAGCTGTGCGGCAGCAGCCAGTGTCAGTCTGCTGAGGGAGCCTCAGCAGACAGGTAGGGAGGGGGGTATGCACACTTGTTTGTTACTATACCCAGCATCAGGAGAGATAAGGTTTCCAAAGACAGACTGAATTGAATTGAAACCAAAGCAAGTTGTCTTTTCAAAGCAATATTTGAATGCTTTTTGCAACTTTGGTTGCTCTGCATTAATTTTTTCTTTGGTAGGTACAGGTGTGAAAAGGTGCAGTGTACTCCCAGACGGCTCTTCCCCCTTCAAGTTTTGGGTCTCTAAGCTGGATACATGGCCAGAGCTTAGCCAGTATGCATTGGAGGTGCTGGCTTGCCCTGCTGCCAGTGTATTATCGAAACACGTCTTTAGTGCCGCAGGTGGTATACTAACAGACCGTCGCACGCGACTATCCTCCGATAACGTTGACCTGCTTACTTTTCTGAAAATGAACAAGGCCTGGATCTCGCCAGAATTTGCCAGTCCTCTTCCAGAATAAATAATTGGTTGGCAACAGTATCCAGGTCTCCTGCTGTGTTCATGTTTCTACCACCTGAACTGTAATCCCTGGGATTCAACACAGCCAGTTGTTGCTAAGAAGTGCCGTCTGCACAGAGAAAAATACTAGCTCCTGTGTTAGTGGGGTTCAGTAACGCCATCTGCTCCCCTGCTGTGTGGACGGCAAAGTCTCCTGCTGCCTCCACATGCAAACTAGATCATATTTTCTACTTGCACCAAGTAGGTCTCAGCATGCGCCATGATTGATCCTGGGCTCCAACGTTGCCAGTTGTTGCTCAGAAGTGCCGTGCACACAGAGAAAAACACGAGCTCCTGTGTTTGTGGGGTGCAGTAACACCAGCTGCTCCCCTGCTGTGTGGATGGCAAAGTCTCCTGCTCCCTCCAAAATCACACTACATCAGCTTTTCAACTTGCTCCATGTAGGCCTCAGCATACACCATGATACACACTGGGCTTCAACACAGCCAGTTGTTGCTCAGAAGAACCATCTACACAGAGAAAAACACATGCTCCAGTGTTAGTCGGGTGCAGTAATGCCAGCTGGTCCCTTGCTGTGTGTACGGCAATGTCTACTGCTGCTTCCACATTCAGACTACAACTGATTTTTAACCGTGCTCCAATTAGGCCTCTGGCTCCAGTGTCTCTAGTATTTACCCTGGCCTTCAACACCACCAGTTGCTGCTCAAAAGTGCAGTCTGCACAATCAACACTTGTTCCTGTGTTACTGGTGTTCTGTAACGTCAGTTAATCCCCTGATGTGTGCCCGGCAATGTCTTCTGCTCTGTCCACATTCCCACTACTAGTTGATTGTGCAGACTGCTTTTTTGAGCAGCAACTGGCAGTGTTGGAGGCCAGGGTAAATACTAGAGACACTGATGCCAGAGGCTTAATGGGAGCACGGTTAAAATCAGTAGTAGTCTACAACCGATATTAAACTTGATGAAATTAGGCCTCAGCCTACACCCTGATTGACCCCGAGCTCCAACATCGCCAGTTGCTGCTCAGAAGTGTCTTTGACATGGGTACTCCCTCCTGCCCATCCTGGTTCCAGCACGCCTGCTGTTTCCGGGTAGAGTCAACGTCACTTTGCCAACAAAACGTTGTCCTGTTGTGTTGCGGCCGGGTTAGCCGCGTCTATGGTGCCTGCAGTTTAGGTGCTTCCAATGTGGGCTGCGGGTTCTGGTAATAAAGGCTGGTTCCTTAGTGCCAATAGGACAAGCACCCCTGTAAGGACTATGGGTTTTGGTAGCTGTGGCCGGCTCGCGGCCTTGCAACTTTGTTTTTCATGGGTACCTTCTGCTACCCATCCGGGTTCCAGCACCGTCAGCTGGTTCCAGGCAGAGCCTTTGGCCTAGGTGCCTCCTTCTCGGTATCCGAGTTCCAGCAACGTCAGCTGGTCTTTGGTAGTGCTTTCTAGCACAGGTACCTCCAGCTTAGTAACCGGGTTCCAGCACCGTCAGCTGGTTCTCGGCTGTGTCTTTGGCACAGGTACTACCTCCTGCCCATCCTGGTTCCAGCACGCCTGCTGTTTCCGGGTAGTGTCAATGTCACTTTGCCAACAAAATGTTGTCCTGTTGTGTTGCGGCCGGGTTAGCCGAGCAACGTATGCTGGTCCTTGGTAGTGCTTTCTAGCACAGGTACATCCTGCTTAGTAATCGTGCTCCAGCACCGTCAGCTGGTCCTCGGTAGTGTTATTGATTCTTGTTCCTTCTGCTGCCCCTCCGGGTTCCAGCACGTCAGCTGGTTCCAGGCAGAGCCTTTGGCCTAGGTGCCTCCTTTTCGGTATCAGAGTTCCAGCAACGTCTGCTGGTCCTTGGTAGTGCTTTCTAGCACAGGTACCTCCTGCTTAGTAATCGTGCTCCAGCACCGTCAGCTGGTCCTCGGTAGTGTCATTGATTCTTGTTCCTTCTGCTGCCCCTCTGGGTTCCAGCACCGTCAGCTGGTTCTCGGCTGTGTCTTTGGCACGGGTACCCCCTCCGGCCCAGCCTGGTTCCAGCACGCCAGCTGTTTCCGGGAAGTGCCAACGTCACTGTCACCAATACGTTGTCCTGTCGTGTTGCGGTCGGGTTAGCCGAGTCTATGGTGCCTGCAGTTTAGGTGCTTCCTATGTGGGCTGTGGGTTCTGGTAATAAAGGCTTTTTCCATAATGCCAATAGGACAAGGGGTTAGGACTGTGGGTTTCGGTAACTGCGGCTGGCTCACGACCTTGCAAATTTGTTTTTCATGGGTACCTTCTGCTGCCCTTCCGGGTTCCAGCACCGTCAGCTGGTTCCAGGCAGAGCCTTTGGCCTAGGTGCCTCCTTCTCGGTATCCGAGTACCAGCAATGTCTGCAGTTACTTGGTAGAGCTTTCTAGCACAGGTACCTCCTGCTTAGCAACCGGGTTCCAGCACCGTCAACTGGTCCTCGGTAGTGCCATTGGCTCTTGTTCCTTCTGCTGCCCTTCCGGGTTCCAGTAGCGTCAGCTGGTTCCAGGCAGTGCCTTTGGCCTAGGTGCCTCCTTCTCAGTATCCGAGTTCCAGCAACGTCTGCTGGTCCTTGGTAGTGCTTTCTAGCACAGGTACCTCCTGCTTAGTAACCGGCTTCCAGCACCATCAGCTGGTCCTCGGTAGTGCCATTGGCTCTTGTTCCTTCTGCTGCCCTTCCGGGTTCCAGCACAGTCAGCTGGTTCTCGCTAGTATCATTTGCTCTTCCAGCTTCTGCTGCCCTTCCGGGTTCCAGCACCATCAGCTGGTTCCAGGCAGAGCCTTTGGCCTAGGTGCCTCCTTCTCGGTATCTGAGTTCCAGCAACGTCTTCTGGTACTTGGTAGTGCTTTCTAGCACAGGTACCTCCTGCTTAGTAACCGGGTTCCAGCACCGTCAGTTGGTCCTCAGTAGTTCCATTAGCTCTTGTTCCTTCTGCTGCCCTTCCGGGTTCCAGCACCGTCAGCTGGTCCTCGCTAGTTCCATTGGCACTTGCAGCTTCGGCTACCCATCCGGATTCCAGCACCGTCAGCTGGTTCTCGGCAGTTCCTCAGCCTTCTTGTACATTCTACTACATTTCCAAGTTCAAGCTTTTAGAAATGTTTTCTGTTTATTATCACTCTGGATCTCCCTGAAGATGACGACCCGGAAGACTATCCCGAAGAAGACCAAAAAGATGACCCTGAAGAAGATGACCAAGAGGACTAAGAGCATGAAGACAACCACCAAGATACAGAACAACTAGAGACAGAAGACCAAGAAGCAGAAGACCAAGAAGCAGAAGAAAAAGCAGAAGAACATTAAGCATAAGACTAAAAATCAGAGCAAAAGATATTATCTAAATTATAAGCAGAAGACGACTAAGCAGTGTATGGGGATGAGTCCGTTCCTCCTCGTGGTGACTCTGGAAAATGCCTGCTACTGCAGGCCAAACTGAACGCGGACAAATCCTGTTGTAAATCTTTTGTGACAGGCAGAAAGGAAGGTGTAATCTTCAAACTTTTATACATAACAACTACAGGAATGACTGTCACAAATAAGAATATGATGAAGAAGAAGAATGGGAAGAAGATGAGGAAGTAGAATATGAAGAATAGTTGAATAAGAAGAATATGAAGAATGTAAAAAAAGAATAATAGGAAGATGGTGAAGAAGAAGTTGATTAAAAAGATGGTGCTGCTGCTGAGGATGATGAAGGAGAAAGTGTGGGAGAAGTAAAAAAAGAATGTGAAGAGCATGGAAGTAGTGAAACTTACATATCTGACAAAATATAGAAAAGGTTAACATAGTCAATATTTTTGTAACTCCGAACGTCTTTAAAAAAAAAAAATTAATTCCTGCTATTCCATTTGATTGGGCTAAACCTCTATGCCTTTAATGTCTCGTCCACCTCCCCCAATACATTCTACATTATTCTTAGTTGTTTTTCTTCATGTAGAATTAACCTACAAGGAAAGAAAGGGTTTTTTTTAATTCCAATATTTCTGTCCCATTGACTTGAATTTGGCTTCCGGTATCGGAATCGGCGATACCCGATACTTTTGTGATATCGATCCGATATTTCACGATATCTGATGGTATCGCTCAACACTATTGACCAGCGATTTCTCATTTTTGCAACACCATTTTATTTTTACGGACCACATCACATTTGAAGTCACTTTGAGGGGTCTATATGATAGAAAATACCAAGAAAATACCAAAAAGTGACACAATTCTAAAAACTGCACCCCTCAAGATGCTCAAAACCACATTCAAGAAGTTTATTAACCCTTCAGGTGCTTCACAGGAATTTTTTGAATGTTTAAAAATAAAAAATGAACATTTAACTTTTTTTCACAAAAAAATTACTTCAGGTTCAATTTTTTTATTTTACCAAGGGTATCGGGAGAAATTGGACTGGAAATGTTTTTGTGCAATTTGTCCTGAGTACGCCGATACCTGAATTGTTGGAAGGAACCACTGTTTGGGCGCATGGCAGAGCTCGGAAGGGAAGGAGCGCCGTTTGACTTTTTCAATGCAAAATTGGCAGGAATTCAGATTGGACGCCATGCCACGTTTGTAGAGCCCCTGATGTGCCTAAACAGTGGAAACCCCCCACAAGTGACCCCATTTTGGAAACTAGACCCCCCAAGGAACTTATCTAGGATTTTCTTCTCCAATAATGAGGGAAGAAAAAAAGCTGGGGTAGCCATTGCCTTTCATAAGGATCTATCCGTGGTAATTTCAGACGTACATAAAGACAACAAAGGCAGACAGCTGGCCATTAACTTTTCTTTAGAGGGTATAGAATATACTGTGGTCAATGTGTACACCCCCAATATAAGACAAATTAATTTTCTTAAAGTTAAGAGAAAACTCTCTAGCTTTAGCAAAGGACAAATTATATGGGGAGGAGACTTCAACTGTATTGTAAACCCAGACACTGACTGTTCTTCCTCAGATTTACACTCCTATAGTATGAAGCAGAGGAAGTGGCTGGAAGACTCCAACCTACACGATAGCTGTAAAATATTAAACCCCACCTCAAAAGAATATACCCGATTCTGCCCTCACAACAAATCTTATACCAGAATAGACCACATATTTACCAGTTTCTCATTACTAGATCTATACGTAGATTTCCAAACTGGTCCTATCACATGGTCAGACCATGCTCCTATTCTGTTGACACTTTGTGTCTCCTCACTAGACCAAAGACATTACAACTGGAGATACAGCAAATTTGTTGTAGACTCCTCAGACAATATAACATTAATAAGAAATACTCTGATGGATTACTTTAGAGAGAACAAAGCCCAGGAGATCACACCTGAGACTTTATGGCTGGCGCATAAGTGTGTCATCAGGGGACATTTGATCCAGATGGCCTCAAGACAAAAGAGAGTGCAAACAAAAAACATTACTAGAACACATCACAAAATTAGAGGGTCTAGCCAAAGCAGATAAAAATTTAACCAAATATAAAGAGTTATATTCTCTCAGACTGGAATTAAGAAACCTTCTTATAAATATCTATGAGAAAAAGACTCTGTTCAACAGAGCAGGGTTTTATATAAATAACAATAAAACTTCAAGAAGTATGGCCAACAGATTTAAACCTATAAATAAGAAGCACTTAATCAAAAAAATATCCCAGAATTCACTAACTATAGAAAAACCAAAAGAAATAGCCTTGGCCTTTGAGAAATTTTATTCTAATTTATACAACATAGGGGAAAATGGGGCTAATCCCCCTCCTACAGAAGAGACGATAAAATTTTTTCTAGATAATGTAAAACTAGGATCTCTATCTCCAGATCAGAGAGAACTCCTTGACACACCTTTCTCGGAAGACGAGGTCTCTCTTGTGATCAATAATCTGAAAAGTAACAAAGCTCCAGGCCCTGACGGTTTCCCAATAGAATAATACAAAACATTTCAAAAAGACCTTGTCCCATATCTAACAAATACTCTTAATTTCATAAGGTCAAGAGGTATATGTAGTGCAGACATGCTGAGGGCCACAATAGTGGTAATTCCTAAGCCGGACAAAGACTCTACAAAAATCAAAAACTATAGACCCATATCCCTTTTGAATGCAGATATTAAAATTTATGCAAAAATATTAGCGGAGAGGGTACAGAATGTTATTCCTTACCTTATACATCCCGATCAGGCGGGTTTTGTAAAACATAGACAAACCTCTGACAGCTCTAGAAGCATTCTGCACCATTTACATTTATGCAACAAGAAAAATATTCCCAGTCTGTTTATAGCCCTTGATGCCGAGAAGGCTTTTGACCGTGTCAATTGGGCTTACGCCTTCGCAGTACTTGAAAGGATGGGTTTTAGTGGGGAGATGATAAAGGGAATTCGAGCTCTTTATTCTCAGCCATCTGCCTCTGTACTGGTCAATAGCACTATGTCTGAAAAATTCTTTATAACAAATGGGACAAGACAGGGTTGCCCCCTGTCCCCAATTATTTTAATTTTGAGTCTGGAGCCACTGGCTCAAATGATAAGAGACTCGGGTAGGATACGGGGTGTCCGGCTGGGAGATTCAGAGCATAAAAAAAATCTATATGCGGATGACATCATCCTCACATTGACAGACCCTGTTGCCTCTCTGAAGCAGACTTGGGACATCATAGACCTGTTTGGATCGGTTTCATATTACAAGCTTAACATAAAGAAAACTAATGTTTTGTCACTTTTTATTCCAGCACCCATTAAGCAGCAACTAAGAGACAGATACCCTTTCAATTGGGACTGTACTAAGATTCCATATCTTGGAATATGGCTCACAGGTAATCTCACACACATGGGTGAGGTGAACACTGAATGTCTTTTGCAGTCTCTCGAGATCAAGTTGGGAGAACTGTCAAAGACCCCGGCCACTTGGATGGGTAGAATAGTTCTGTACAAAATGTTCTGCCTCCCAAAGGTATTGTTTTTCTATAGAAATGTACCTTTACCTCTCTCAATGCAGTCTATACAGAAACTCACCTATCAAATGAATAAATTTATATGGAACAACCAAAAATCAAGAGTGAGGAAACATACTCTGCTCAAATCCAAAGAAAATGGTGGGATAGCCCTCCCAGACCTAGAGGCATACTACTTTGCTACCATGGCTGAGCTAACAAAAATGTGGTTTACGGGGTGGACCGAGATGGGGTGGCCAGAAATTGAGAGAAATCTGATGCCTAAAAAAGAGCCACTACTATACATATCTTATTTTCTCATCCACAGGAAAGAGATTACATATATAGAGAACCCAATACTTAGGGCTTCTATGATTTGCTGGTCACATTTGTGCAGGAGGAAGTTTAAGGCTTACCCTCATTCGACTAAACAGTTGAGAATTCCCTTTTTGTCGCCTGTCCGAGTCTCTTTGAGACCATTGTTTGACAGCTGGACAAAATTCTCCATCATGTTTGTTGATGATTTACTTGACAACAATAGAGTCATACCTTTTGAACTGGTTAAAACCAAGTTTGGAGTCCCCAATACTGAGTACATGACATATCTCCTGCTCAAAGAGGAGTATAGTAATTATAAGAAAAACTTCTGTGGAGTGATCATGATTAACCATACTATTTACAATTTTTTAATTAACACCTCCCAGCCACAAGAGTTTCTTGAAACCCTTATACACTATTCTAAATAACAAATACACCTTTTCCAATAAAGGATGTTTTGAAAAGTGGGAAACCACTCTACAGAAACAAATAAAAAATTCCCCAATGGACAACATTATTCAAAATAGCGGCAAAAGCCACAAAATGTATGAATATTCTTGAGACTCATTATAAGCTGGTCCATAGATACTATCTCACTCCGAATAGACTCAGATATTTTGGAGGAGGGGGGTCTGGACTATGCTGGTGCGGATGTGGATCACAAGCTGACTTGCTTCATGTGTTTTGGGGATGCCCTATCTTAAAAGTATATTGGCTCAAGGTTTTTCAATTAATCTCGATTATATGTAACTGTCGTGTCCACCCACACCCAGCTCTAGCCTTGTTACTCATTGGAATCTATAGGTTTAAAAAAGAAAAATTTCTGGTCGCTCATATTCTAATGTCTGCTGTGTATCTAATAGCGAAAGGTTGGAACAACATGCAACCACTTGATGTTGTTACATCGATTATGTTGGTCGACAAACATTACACATATGAAAAAATTCATTAATAATTTATCAATAAAACTATTTGGAGATAGATGGAATAAATGGTTTGAACTTAAATCTAAAATAGAAAATGTTTTCATATCTTGAACCCTTTTTTTTCTTCCTTTTCTCACTCATATCATGCTCAAAAACTTCATATTTCCAGATGCCCGCCGGCGTTTCTACATTTGCCTATTGGTTGATTTGTTTATTGTTGATTACATTCATCTCAAGTGTCTTTGATTTTGATACATGATGGAAAATAGTACCATATTGTATTGTATTGTTACACAATGTTTAAAATGCCATATGGAAATGACTCACACTATATGAATGTATGTTTTATATTTCTGTTATCTTGAAAAACCTTAATAAAAACATTGTTTAAGAAAATTCAAAACATTCATTATTCAATAGAGCCCAATAGGAAAAAGCAGCGTTTTGAATGAACAATCACATTTCTTGGTAGAATCATGCAGGATTGAAATTTTTGATGTTTTTTTACTCCTCTCAACAGCCCAAACAAGTTTCTAAAAGGATGAGTTTGCAACTACTTTACTTTTGGAGAAAATTCAAAACATTCATTATTCAATAGAGCCCAATATAGCAAAAAGCAGCGTTTTGAATGAACACTCACATTTCTTGGTAGAATCGTGCAGGATTGAAATTTTTGATGTTTTTCTACTCCTCTCAACAGCCCAAACAAGTTTCTAAGAGGATGAGTTTGCAACTACTTTCTTTTGGAGAAAATTCAAAACATTCATTATTCAATAGGGACCAATAGCAAAAAGCAGCGGTTTGAATGAACAATCACATTTCTTAGTTGTTATAGTTATATGATGCACATACACATTATGCGAATTGTTAAAAAAAAATTTTTATTACTTGCATAGTGTGCTTATAATTGACACATATGTGTGTGCCTTTGCACTCTATGTCAGGCATATTCACTTTAACGGTTCATACACACCGCTATAATTATTTCAGTATCATTATATTTTATCCCCTCACTTTCAACACTTGCTATCACTTTAAATAGTGATTATTATTCTTCATAATTATTTTATTTTCTTGTCCTCACTTGAGCGCATGCCCAGTTCTGTCCTCCCTAGGAGCCTTCTGACGTGCTCAGTCTGGTATGTGGCTGTCTCTGGCTGTTTTGCAGCTTGAGCCGCTTTCATGCTGATGAGCGCTGATCATAGTCTCCCTGTTCATAGTGGGGACTCAACAGCGCATGCGCCGATAATGCTGTGGACGTTTAGAACTGAATACTATTAACGTCATTGTGGACACTACAGCGCAGGTCCTGAATTTTACAAGCTTTATTAGGGAAAGCGGTTTATTGGTTGACGGCACTATATAAACTAGATCCAGGGCAATTGTAAACCACGCCTCCTGAGGAAGCTGCGGCGTAACGCGCGTAGAGGTGGCAGGTTTTACAGCGACATACACAGCACATGTAATTTGTTACTTTCTAATGCAGTCCTTGTATCTTACTCTGGAATTTGTATAGACAGTTTTTACTCTGTGTACACTTAACGCCTACCAGGCTTATTTGATACAAGGCACTTATGCACTTTATATTCAGCAGTTTACTCTGGGCACTTATTGTATGCAAAACCTTATCTGGGCATACATATGTAAATGTGGAGTTTGCTGTTTACTATGCATTCTATTTGTGAAAGGAAAGCAAAGAAATTACATGTTTTATACAGATAAAAACTTTATTAACTGTCAAGGTGCTGGTTTAATTATATTGTGTTTATGTCTGCTGTAACTTGCATTTAGCATTTATGCTGCTCTGTTAATTATTCTAAATAAATTAATTATTTAGCTTGAAAAACTCCAATTTTGATCTCTTGTGATGCTTAATAGCTCATTTATGAGATTTTTTTTGCTATTATATTTCCAGTGAGTTGAGCCTTTGCAGAATTTTCTCCAGTATTTGGGATATATTTGTACTTTATCCTATATACAGTATGAGCCTGTACATTGCTTCCTATATACAGTATGAGGCCGCATATAGCCTTCTATATACAGTATGAGGCCGCATATAGTCTCCTATATACAGTATGAGACTGCACATCGCTTCCTATATACAGTATGAGGCCACATATAGCCTCCTATGTATGGTATGAGCCTGCACATCGCTTCCTATATGCAGTATGAGGCCGCATATAGCCTCCTATATACTGTATGAGCACCCACATATAGCCTCCTGAATACAGTTTTTGCCTCCTATATACAGTATGAGCCTGCACATAGCCTCCTCTATACAGTATGAGCCTGCACAAAGCCTCCTATATACAGTATGAGCCTGTACATCACTTCCTATACACAGTATGAGGCCGCATATAGCCTTCTATATACAGTATGAGCACCCACATATAGCCTCCTACGTACAGTATGAGCCTGCGCATTGCTTCCTATAAACAGTATGAGCCTACAAATCACTTCCTATATACAGTATGAGCCCACATATAGCCTCCTGAATACAGTGTTGGCCTCCTATATACTGTGTGAGTCCCCATATAGCCTTCTATATACAGTATGAGCCTGCACATTGCTTTCTATATACAGTATGAGGCCACACATATAGCCTTCTATATACAGTATGAGGCCGCATATAGTCTCCTATATACAGTATGAGCCTGCACATCGCTTCCTATATACACAATATGAGCCCACATAGCCTCCTATATAAAGTATGTGCCTGCACATCGCTTCCTATATACATTATGAGGCCGCATATAGCCTCCTATATACAGTATGAGCATCCACATATAGCCTCTTATGTACAGTATGAGCCTGCGCATTGCTTCCTATAAACAGTATGAGCATCCACATAGCCTCCTATGTACAGTATGAGCCTGCACATCGCTTCCTATAAACAGTATGAGCCTGCAAATCGCTTCCTATATACAGTATGAGCCCACATATAGCCTCCTGAATACAGTGTTTGCCTCCTATATACAATGTGAGTCCCCATATAGCCTCCTATATACAGTATGAGCCCCTATATAGCATCCCATATCTAACTGCATTTACCTTGGTATCATTAATTTTCTATGAGACTGCTCTGTTCTCATATTGTGCATTTATGCATTTAGTAGGGCTTAATGGAATGATTGCGCTTGTTACACATCAACTCTAGATGCGCTCACTTATTAAACTTTGGTTGGGGCAACTTTAAAATATAATAATGATAATGGTCCTGTCTAGTGACAAGTTTATTTTACAGGCTTCTGGAGAAAGGCACAATACCAGTCATTCAAGGGTTAATTCTTTGGAACACTGAGAGGGACTTTCTAGCCAATGAAACCACAGTATAAAACACCTGTGATAACTATGGCAACTGCGCTGATGTCATAAACACATGCATCTACGATGCAGGAGAAGATTCCAGAACCACAAGTCATTTAGCCGTAGACAGAGCCATACTTGATGTGTCTGGAGACCTGGAGCTTCATCACTCCACAATGGGAGGAAGGGGACACCGCCTAGCCAGCCAGATCAGCCATAGCGCCTAGCCAGCCAGATCAGCCATACCGCCTAGCCAGCCAGATCAATGGGGTGACAGATGTTGCAGCCAGATCTCCCTCACGTCCGGTACTCGCCGCCTTCACTTTATGTGTACGGCCTGGAGAGGTCGCATTAGGCTTCTCCAAAACAAATATGACACAATGTACAAATTCAGGTACAATTTGCTGTTACATGTTGGCACTAACCTTCTAAGCCCAAGGGAAGGGCAGTCCTGCAGCCATGGTTCCCTAGAGGTTTCCACCACAGGGGGTTTTTCCTCTCCTGAGTGCTGAAGGACGATTCTTCATGAGTCAGGGGTTCTGCCATTTAAGGTGTCTCTTTCATAGTAATTGGCTGATTCTAAATTTCAGACACTGAAAGAAATAATAATGATGAGATTTGGAATAAAATTCGGTCAATTTAATATCCAATAAAAGTGTTTTGTGTGTTACTTCCACAATCTTCAGTTGGTGAGATTTTGTTGGGGATCAGGATCCAGCATCTATGATCAAGCCATGAAGCCAGATATGAAGTCAGAGCAATTTAACCCTGCGCTGGAAGACAGGACGGAGCAGAGATGACAAAGTGTGACTGTACAATTAGCACAAGTTCACACTCTTCCTCCCATTCAGATACACGAGGGGATTCAGGGCCGAGTTGGGACTAAAAAGCAGCCCTGGCACACAAAATTCACCAGCCCACATACAATAAGTGTCCTCAACCCAAATCGTAGAACACTGATAGGTCATGTAGGATTTTGCTTTATCCGTTACCAGGGCTGAAACAAAGTATTTTGGGTGCCCAAGGCAGATGAAGCCGAAGGCGCCCATTTTGCATCTCTACCCAGCTAATAAGGTAAGGGAGAAAACAAGGGGAACTGCTACCTTGGATCTAATTCTTATAAACAGGGAGGAAATGGTTGAGGAGGTAAAAGTGGCTGGGACCCTACGAGGTAGCGACCATGCTATTTTAGAATTTTGGATAACTAGAGGCGGAAGACCTGTGAAGACTCAGACGTCAAGGTTAGATTTCAGAAAGGCAGATTTTAAGGGATTCAGAAAGAGAATTGGAGGGATCCAATGGCTGAATATCCTTAAAGACAAAAATGTCCAGGAAGGATGGGAAATCTTGAAAAATGAAATTCTCAAAGCACAGTTGTTAACAATTCCGAAAAGAGGGAAGAATAGGAAGCATTTAAGGAAACCAGGATGGATGAACACAGAACTTAAGCACATGCTAAAAAGGAAGAAAAAAATGTTTATAAAATGGAAAGAGGGAGGCATATCTAAAGAAGAATATAATGCTGTCTGCAGAACCTGCAGGACACAAATCAGATTATCTAAAGCTGAAAATGAATTGAGGCTTGCAAGAGATGTCAAAAGCAATAATAAAGGATTTTGGGGATATGTCAAAAGTAAAAGAAAAGTCAAAGATGCTATAGGATTTTTACAGGATGAAAATGATGAAATGGCTTACCAGGATGTTGAGAAGGCTGAACTTTTATATTCCTATTTTGCATCTGTTCTCTGTCTACATCAGCACAATTTTGGAACCAAAATTTTTTTTTGTTAGGAAGTTATAAGGGTTAAAAGTTGACCAGCGATTTCTCATTTTTACAACACCATTTTATTTTTAGGACCACATCACATTTGAAGCCACTTTGAGGGGTCTATATGATAGAAAATACCCAAAAGTGACACCATTCTAAAAACTGCACCCCTTAAGGTGCTCAAAACCACATTCAAGAAGTTTATTAACCCTTTAGGTGCGTCCCAGGAATTTTTTTGAATATTTAAAAAAAATGAACATCTAACTTTTTTTCATAAAAAAAATACTTCAGGTTCAATTTTTTTTATTTTACCAAGGGTAACAGGAGAAATTGAACTGCAAAAGTTATTGTGCAATTTGTCCTGAGTACGCAGATACCTGATATGTGGGGGGGAACGACTGTTTCGGCGCATGGCAGAGCTCAGAATGGAAGGAGCGCCGTTTGACTTTTTCAATGCAAAATTGGCTGGAATTCAGATTGGACGCCATGTCACATTTGGAGAGTCCCTGATGTACCTAAACAGTGGAAACCCCCTACAAGTGACCCCATTTTGGAAACTAGACCCCCCAAGGAACTTATCTAGATATGTGGTGAGAACTTTGAACCCACAAGGGCTTTACAGAAGTTTATAACGTACAGCGGTACAATTAAAAAATCATATTTTTTCCACAAAAATGATCTTTTCACCCCAATTTTTATTTTCCCAAGGGTAGCAGGACCCTAAAAGTTATTGTGCAATTTGTCCTGAGTACGCTGATACCCCACATGTGGGGGTAAACCACTATTTGGGCGCATGGCAGAGCTCGGAAGGGAAGCAGCGCCATTTGACGTTTTTGGCTGGAATTGAGATCGGACACCATGTCGCGTTTGGAAAACCCCTGATGTACCAAAACAGTGGAAACCCCCCACAAATGACACCATTTTGGAAAATAGACCCCCTAAGGAACTTATCTAGATGTGTGGTGAGAACTTTGAACCCCCATGGGCTTCACAGAAGTTTATAACATAAAGCCATACAATTAAAAAATCATATTTTTTCAACAAAAATGATCTTTTCACCCTCAATTCTTATTTTTCCAAGGGTAACAGGACCCTAAAAGTTATTGTGCAATTTGTCCTGAGTACGCTGATACCCCACATGTGGGGGTAAACCACTATTTGGGCGCATGGCAGAGCTCGGAAGGGAAGCAGCGCCATTTGACGTTTTTGGCTGGAATTGAGATCGGACACCATGTCGCGTTTGGAAAACCCCTGATGTACCAAAACAGTGGAAACCCCCCACAAATGACACCATTTTGGAAACTAGACCCCCTAAGGAACTTATCTAGATGTGTGGTGAGAACTTTGAACCCCCATGGGCTTCACAGAAGTTTATAACATAAAGCCATACAATTAAAAAATCATATTTTTTCCACAAAAATGATCTTTTCACCCTCAATTCTTATTTTTCCAAGGGTAACAGGACCCTAAAAGTTATTGTGCAATTTGTCCTGAGTACGCTGATACCCCACATGTGGGGGTAAACCACTATTTGGGCGCATGGCAGAGCTCGGAAGGGAAGCAGCGCCATTTGACGTTTTTGGCTGGAATTGAGATCGGACACCATGTCGCGTTTGGAAAACTCCTGATGTACCAAAACAGTGGAACCCCCCACAAATGACACCATTTTGGAAACTAGACCCCCTAAGGAACTTATCTAGATGTGTGGTGAGCACTTTGACCCCCCCAGTGCTTCACAGAAGTTTACAACGCCCGGGCGTGAAAATAAAAAATTCGTATTTTTTCCACAAACATGATCTTTTAGTCACCATTTTTTTATTTTCCCAAGGGTACCAGGAGAAATTGGACCCCAAAAGTTGTTGTCCAATTTGTCCTGAGTATGCTGATAACCCATATGTGGGAGAAAACTACTGTATGGGCACACGTCGGGGCTCGGAAGGGAAGTAGTGACGTTTTGGAATGCAGACTTTGATGGAATGGTCTGCTGGTGTCATGTTGCCTTTGGAGAGCCCCTAATGTACCTAAACAGTGGAAACCCCCCACAAATGACACCATTTTGTAAACTAGACCCCCCAAGGAACTTATCTAGATGTGTGGTGAGCACTTTGACCCCCCCAGTGCTTCACAGAAGTTTACAACGCCCAGGCGTGAAAATAAAAAATTCGTATTTTTTCCACAAACATGATCTTTTAGTCACCATTTTTTTATTTTCCCAAGGGTACCAGGAGAAATTGGACCCCAAAAGTTGTTGTCCAATTTGTCCTGAGTACGCTGCTACCCCATATGTGGGAGAAAACTACTGTATGGGCACACGTCGGGGCTCGGAAGGGAAGTAGTGACGTTTTGGAATGCAGACTTTGATGGAATGGTCTGCGGGTGTCATGTTGCCTTTGGAGAGCCCCTAATGTACCTAAACAGTGGAAACCCCCCACAAATGACACCATTTTGTAAACTAGACCCCCCAAGGAACTTATCTAGATGTGTGGTGAGCACTTTGACCCCCCCAGTGCTTCACAGAAGTTTACAACGCCCGGGCGTGAAAATAAAAAATTCGTATTTTTTCCACAAACATGATCTTTTAGTCACCATTTTTTTATTTTCCCAAGGGTACCAGGAGAAATTGGACCCCAAAAGTTGTTGTCCAATTTGTCCTGAGTACGCTGACACCCCATATGTGGGAGAAAACTACTGTATGGACACACGTCGGGGCTCGGAAGGGAAGCAGTGACGTTTTGGAATGCAGACTTTGATGGAATGGTCTGCGGGTGTCATGTGCGTTTGGAGAGCCCCTGATGTACCTAAACTATTGAAACTCCCCACAAGTGACCCCATTTTGGACACTAGACCCCCCCACGGAACTTATCTAGATGTGTGGTGAGCACTTTGAACCCCCAAGTGCTTCACAGAAGTTTATAACACTCGGATGTGAAAATAAAAAAATCATTTTTTTCCACAAAAATGATATTTTTGCCCCCAATTTTTTATTTTCCTAAGGGTAACAGGAGAAATTGGACCCCAAAAATTGTTTTGCAATTTGTCCTGAGTAGGCTGCTACCCTACATGTGGGGGTAAAACACTGTTTGGGCGCATAGCAGAGCTTGGAAGGGAAGGAGCACCATTTGACTTTTTCAACTCAGAATTGGCTGGAATTGAGATCAGACGCCATGTTGCATTTGGAGAGCCCCTGATGTGCCCAAACAGTGGAAACCCCCAATTCTAACTCCAACCCGAACCCCAACACGCCCCTAACCCTAGCCCTAACCCTAGCCCTAACCCTAGCCCTAACCCTAGCCCTAGCCCTAACCCTAGCCCTAACCCTACCCCAACCCTACCCCAACACACCCCTAGCCCTAACCCTAGCCCTAACCCTAATGGAAAAATGGAAATAAATACATTTTTTTAATTTTATTATTTTTCCCTAACTAAGGGGGTGATAACAGGGGGTTTGATTTACTATTTATGGCGGTTTTTATGTTTGGCGGCTGTCGCACGCTAAAAGACGCTTTTTATTGTAAAATAGTTTTTGCATCACCACATATTGAGAGCTATAATTTTTCCATATTTTGACCCACCGAGTCATGTGAGGTCTTATTTTTTGCGGGACGAGTTGACGTTTTTATTGGTACCATTTTCGGGCACGTGAAATTTTTTGATCGCTTTTTATTCCGATTTTTGGGAAGCAGAATGAACAAAAACCAGCGTTTCATGAATTTCTTTTGGGGGGGGTGCGTTTACACCGTTCCGCGTGCGGTAAAATTGATAAAGGGGTTTTATTCTTCGGGTCAGTACGGTTACAGCGATACCTCATTTACGTCGTTTTTTTATGTTTTTGTCGGTTTTATGCAATGAAAACTATTTTATATAAAAAATAATTATTTTTGCATCGCTTTATTCTGCGAGTTATAACTTTTTTATTTTTTCGCTGATGATGCTGTGTGGCAGCTTGTTTTTTGCGGGACAAGATGACGTTTTCAGCGGTACCATGGATATTTATATGCGTCTTTTTGATCGCGCGTTATTGCACTTTTTGTTTGGCGGTATGATAATAAATCATTATTTTTTGCTTCGTTTTTTATTTTTATTTTTTAAGGGGTTCGCTAAAGGGGTTAACTAATGGGACAGTTTTATAGGGCAGGTCGTTACGGACGCGGAGATACCTAATATGTGTACTTTTATCGTTTTTTTTTTTTATTATTTTCAAAAAATGAATTTATTGGGGAATATTTTTTTTTTTTTTTACTAATTTATTTGGCGATTTTTTTAAATTTATTTTTACACTTTTTTTTAATTTTTTTTTTACTTTATTACATAGTCCCAGGTGGGACATCACTGTCCTGTGACAGATCGCTGATCTGTCACATCACAGATCACTGTGACAGATCAGCAATCTGTCACAGGCAGTGCACAAGGCTTCCTCATGCCTGCGCTTTGCAGGCACTGAGGAAGCCAGCTTCCCCAGGCCCCCGAAGGCCCCCGTCGCCATCTTGGATTCGGGGGCCTGGAGGAAAGGAGCCCCCCGCAGCAGCGCTGCACATTGCGCTGCCGTGGGGGGCTCAGGGAAGCACGGAGGGAGCCCCCTCCCTGCCGATGCTTCCCTTTAACTCCCGGTACACCGCGATCGCGTTTGATCGCGGTGTGCAAGGGGTTAACGTGTCGGGGGCGGTCCGTGACCGCCCCTGACACATTGTGCCGTGGGTCAGCTGTGATAATCAGCTGACACCCGGCCGCGATCAGCGGCGCTCACCACGTGGGCGCCGCTGATCGCGGTAGACGTACTATCCCGTCCCCGGTCATACGGGCCCGGGTACCGTGGACGGGATAGTACGTCTCATGTCAGGAAGGGGTTAAACAGAGTCAGCATGGGTTTGTAACTAATAAGTCATGTCAGACTAATTTAATTTCCTTCTATGACGGTATTACTGATTGGGTGGATCAAGGAAATGCTGTAGATATAGTATATCTTGACTTCAGCAAAGCATTTGACAAAGTCTCTCATACAATCCTTATTGAAAAAATGACTAAGTATGGAATGGACAAGGCAACTGTTAGGTGGATTCATAACTGGCTTAGTGATCGGACCCAAAGAGTGGTCGTAAATGGCTGCACATCCAGTTGGAAGAATGTGTCAAGTGGGGTACCACAGGGCTCTGTCCTGGGCCCTGTATTGTTCAACATCTTTATCAACGATTTAGATGAAGGAATTGAGGGTAAACTGATTAAATTTGCTGATGACACAAAGCTAGGAGGGATAGCTAATACTAGAGAAGAGAGAGAGAGGATTCAAAAAGATTTAAATAAACTGGAGAAGTGGGCAGCAACTAACAGAATGGTTTTTAACAGGGAGAAATGCAAAGTACTACATCTGGGCAATAAAAATGAAAAAAGCATATATAGAATGGGAGGAATAGGGCTAAGTGACAGCACATGTGAAAAAGACTTGGGTATACTAATAGATCACAGACTGAATATGAGTCAACAGTGTGATGCAGCAGCAAAAAAGGCAAATGCAATTCTAGGATGTATTAACAGAAGCATACAGTCTAGATCACGTGAAGTCATTATTTCCCTCTACTCCTCTTTGGTCAGACCTCATCTGGAATATTGTGTCCAGTTTTGGGCACCACATTTTAAAAAAGACATCAACAAACTGGAGCAAGTTCAGAAAAGAGTGACCAGAATGGTGACCGGTCTGCAAACCCTGTCTTATGAGGAAAGGTTGCAGGATTTGGGAATGTTTAGTTTGCAAAAGAGAAGACTGAGAGGAGACTTAATAGCTGTCTACAAATATCTAAAGGGCTGTCACATTGTAGAAGGATCAACTTTATTCTCATTTGCACAAGGAAAGACTAGAAGCAATGGGATGAAACTGAATGGGAGGAGACACAGATTAGATATTAGAAAAAACTTTTTGACAGTTAGAGTGATCAATGAGTGGAACAGGCTGCCACGAGAAGTGGTGAGTTCTCCTTCAATGGAAGTCTTCAAACAGAGGCTGGACAGACATCAGACTGGGATGATTTACCGAATCCTGCTTTGAGCAGGGGGTTGGACCAGATGGCCCAGGAGGTCCCTTCCAACTCTACGATTCTATGATTCTTCCCTTTTCCATTAGGTCTATGACATCATGTGATTAATAACTAATGAGCTGAATCCTTCTAAGTCAGGCCCATATACATTTGTATCTCATGAACCTACAACTCCCAGTATGTCCTTAACAATGGTAAGGAGATGCTGGGAGTTATCAGTCTTTATCAGACTGTGGACTATACAGGAACCATAGTACTGATGAGACGCAGTCAGTACCAATAGCTAAAAATGTACATCCTGGTACCTTATAGGTGACCTCTTCTCAGATTGAGTCTTTTCTTTCTCTTAGGCCTGTTTCACACTTCAGTTTTCTGGCGTTAGTCAAAATCCGCCAGTGTGCAAAAACGGATCCGTTTACGTTTTGTGGCAAACGGATGCAACTGGATCTGTTTTTTGTACGGATCCGCTTTAGACGCTAGTGCATGAAATTTAAAGTAAGGCCTGTTTCACGAGAGAGAGAGATTTAGCTGCAAGAATGGGATTTGGGGTTAAATATCATGAAAGGACATTCATTCGGGCATGCTCAGTATAAAAAGGAGGATCCGTTGGCGGATTCCTTCAATTAACGGTTGGCAACGGATCCACCGCCTTTTCTCATCCACATCTCGCTTCTTAAGGCCCCTTTCACACTCCAGTCTTTTGCAATCAGTCACAATCTGTCAAAGTGTTCAGATCCGTCAAGTGGACGGATCCTGCGTATATTGCAAAAAACTGATGCACTGGATCCGTTTTTATGACTGATCCGTTGTAGCAGCCTTGCTGTAGGAATTAAAGAAACAGAATTCTGGAGCGAGAGAGAGAGAGGGATTTTGTGCCAGAATAGAAAAAGCAGCCGCAGGGGTAAAATAAAGGAATTAAAATGATTTCGGGCATGCTCAGTTTTAAAAGACGGAATCCGTCGCTATCCGACTTTTCGACGTACACAAAAAAGTTCATCTGTCCGTTGTCTCCGGCCGACGGACAGAGAATTTCTGACGGATCTGTTGGACGACGGATGAAACGTGTGGCCATCCGTCACAATCTGTCACTAATACAAGTCTATGAGAAAAAAAACGGATCAAGCATGAAAAAATGATGGAAAGCCAAAATTAAAAATATATATATTGTATACCAAATTATAATGTGATGACATAAAAATCTGAATAATAAATATATCAATACATCTTGCCAAAATTAGTATATTATCAACACAAAAAATAGAATAAAAAATATATATCAAAAAGTGCTAAGTGCTAAAATATAAAATCTGAATACATACAATAAATAAATCAATACATCTTGCCAAAATTTGTATAATATCAGCACCAGAAAAAAATAAATAAAAAATATGTAAAAAAAAATGCTAAGTGCTAAAATATATCGCTCAAAAAACTTTTCTATTAATAATGTGTAAGTTAAATATATAGTGTAGACAATAATATCGTGAAAAGTACTACCATAATATTCTAAAAATTGCACTAAAAAGTGCTATAGTGCTGTAAAACAAAAATTGTGCAAAAGTGAAAAGTATTGCAAGATATAGAATTAAATCCACTGTAAATGATTCAGTACTATAAAGTGCTAGAGGACAAAACATACAATGCACATTGAAAATAAATGAATATACAAGTATAACCAAGAAATAATGTTCTACAAAAAGTACTGCAGTGCTATGGATGAATTGCAGAGTACTGCAAAATATGAGGGATAAATACAAATGAAAGTTTACGTATACTAAAATATGCCAAGATATAAATGACTATAATATGACCCAGTAATATAAGGTGCTATAGTGCTACACCGCCATACACATTAAGTTTGGAGTTGTGACCAAGCTCACCCCAGCGAAGAGCGCTTGACACTGGACGCCAGAGTCCGTGGCTGCACGGGTACAACAGTCCCAGCAGCCAAATCCGGAGGGCAGGAGACTGCCGGCCTCCTGACCCCATCACACACCTGAATGCACAGCAGCATACCAGAGCCAGAGCCACCACGAAGGAGTGACACCTGTGAAAGGCTCAAGCTGCCTGCCATACAGGCAAGGACTAAAGAACCGCAAGGAACAGAGGACTGAGCATAGCTTTAGACCTCATGGGACAGCGTAGAAAGGAGGCCTCCAACCCATCTGGCTTAGTGGATCCTAAATTGCTTCCAGGCTGGCTGGATCTCCATTACCATCTATACTCAGTGCCCTGGTTAGCAACTCAAAATGTGAGTAAAAGCGTAAAGACTGCACCCCGCTGTGTTCTCCTGTTTATTTGCTGCGTCACCTCAGCACTGCATTA